>NC_051227.1:23988657-23991157 GCF_015220715.1 Pygocentrus nattereri | reverse complement strand
AAACAAAAATAGTGCCTCAGAAGATTTAACCCTGACGGAAGTGTGTCGGAACAAGACACCTATGGTAAACTGGAGCCTAGTTACACCCTGATGCGTGATCTTCAGCAGCCTTGTCCTTACGAGATGAATCATTTTCACTTCAAAAGCTCTGTCGTGTGGCTAGTTTAGCCGAAGGACGATGGGAGCAATTGCCACTAGCAAATGCCACTCGCTGTTGCCATCCAATACCTTTCCCTGTGTTTGATCAGTGAATGCCAGAACTTGCATGTGCTAAGCATGTAGATTATTTCAAAGCAAAGTGGTTTGTTTTACATCTCCTAAAACAGCTGTAACCATGGGGAAGAGCACAAAGCTGCAACAATAATGAGCTCTGTTGTCTTGTGCTCAGTCTCTTGTTTGGCAGTGGTCTGGCAGGCTGGGTCACAGGAATGGGACACTTTAGAAAGATGAAAGCAGATGAATACAGGCTCTGCGGTTCAAAGAGAGAGAACAATTTTTCAAACTAAAGGCTGAAGATGGACAAGGAGCGTTGCCGCGTGTGCTGTTATCCGTTGAATAATTTAGCAGTGGGTGAATTGCCAGATGTAGTGGCTGACACTTTTGTCAGCCAAGAAAGAGGCTTCAGTTGTGCTGTCCTGAAATTCTGTTGAAGTAGCTTTTTTTTTTCCCATTACTGTAAATGTACTTTCATTGTTATGTCAAGGAAACTACAGAATGTAAAGAACTAAAAATAAGGAAAAGGACCACTGTTCATTCCTCAGATACATGTACTGAATAATTCCGCACTATTCTCAAGTGTGGTTGACCATTCTAGGAGGAATATACACCCATTATATGGAAAAATGTATTGAGACACACCTCCTAATTATAGAGTTCAGGTGTTTCAGCCACACCCATTGCAGCAGGTGGATGAAATTAAGCACAGTCTTGATGACAAAACACTGGCAGTAGAATGGGTTGTACTGAAGAGCTCAGTGACTTTAAACATGGCACTGTCATAGGGTGTCGCCTCTGCCACAAGTCAGTTTGTGAAATTTGTCCTGCTACATCTGCCCCAGACAACTGTAAGTGCTATTATTGTGAAATGGAAGAATCTAGGAGCAACAACAGCTCAGCTCCAAAGCGATAAACCATGCAAACTCCGAGTGAGTCTACCGAGTGCTAAAGAGCACAGTGCCTATCCTCTGTTCAGTCAATCACTAAAGAGCTCCAAATTGCCTCTGGAGCCAACATCAGCAAAAGAACTGTGTATCAGGAGCTTTACGAAATGGGCTTCTGTAGCGGAACAGCTACACAAGCTTAAGCTCAAAATGCACAGTGCCAAATGTGCAACAGTATTAGATAACAATAGAGATGCATTTACTCCAAACATATGATCTGCAGTTGGCCAATTTATTTGGACTTTGGCTGATCTGTGTTGCAGTGTTATGAGTCAGGTATTTTCTAAAATGTCATAGCAACATTTATGCATGACTCATTGTGCTAAATAGGCAGTTGCCTCTTAGGCTGCCTGAACATGATAAAACTTTCATGCAACATGAGTTTTAAACCTACATGAAACAAAATTAGAGAAAATGTAAAGCACATTGCAACTCATTTTTGTCTCCAAGAGTGGCAGGAGTCCTAACATGAAGCAAGTTAAATGAAACAGCCAATCAAAATGCTGATAGCATGTCATGTGATTATGTCAAACAATATGCTTTCAAACAGTTGATTTCACTGGATCAGTGAACAAAAAAAGCTGTGGCTTATTGGACAGTTGAAAAGGAGAGCCCTCCTTTGGCTGACTCATGGCTGGTATTTTTTCATTCTGTCCATTTCCTGAGAGCTTATCGAAGATAATGCCTCTCTGACCAGCTGTGGTAACTTGCCAGCTAATGCTAACAGCTGTTTAAATGCCTGCATATGCCACATATTATTCTTCTTTGACCAGCTGTTATTGCGATTTACATGATTTCTCCTCTCTTGTCATCCTCTAATGTCACAGAGAGCTTAGATTCATTTGGAATTCAAAGGATGAAAAATACTACAGAAGAGGAGACGGAGCCGCAGTCTGCAGTGAAGACGCAGCCTGCAGTCTTCCAGTACAGGATTAGTGAAATATCAAGAAGACTATAACTGTAATGGCTATCTAAAAAGTTTTAAAGGCTTGACCTACACACAACATAAAAACCTCAAATTTGATTGATTATAGATCAAAAAACAGCAGAGGCAGCTGGAAAACATTGTGAAAATGCTAAAAGTGCTGCAAAGGTGTAAATTACACTTTGCAGAGGACTTTATAGCAAATGATACAGTGTACCAAAGAGTATGAGCTGCTAATATGGCTATCTAGTGGAGTAACTGAATGTGTTGCATGCGATTTGTTTTTGAAGTGCTTAGTGTTGCTGTCAAGTGGCATGGAAATTGTTACAGGCAGCTCGTTGCATGCAACAAGTTGCATGAAAGTTTCATGCTTTTGATGTAGAAATGGGAAATGGTGATTAAAGAGCAAGTAGTG
>NC_051227.1:23226157-23361157 GCF_015220715.1 Pygocentrus nattereri | reverse complement strand
GGAGTGAGGGATTGCAGAGAGGTTAGCTGAGGTTGGACTCCTTCAATGCTGTACTTTTTGGCTTTGAGCGTGTTTAGCATTGAGTGATGATGTGCTGCTGAGGTTCACAGAAATGGCGATGTGAGGAGTGTGAGAAAGATGCAGCTACCGCACCTCTCTCTCACACACACAGTCAAACAAAAGTCTGGGGGGTGTTATAACAGTGTTTGTTTTCAGTAACGTGCTAATGCATTCATTAAAATTCTACCATGCTTACAATGCTGGTGCTGCTAGATTCACCATGTGTTCACAATCAGTGCTTTGCTCAGAGAGACAGAGTGGTTAGCAAATGTTTGGGTGGTGACGGTAGTCTGTGTGTGTGTGTGTGTGTGTGTGTGTGTGTGTGTGTGTGTGGTTGTGAAGTGGAAGGTTGGAGGATGAAGAAACTGGGGAACAAAGCAGTCAGTGCTGGTGAAGGCCAGTCATCCATGAATCGAGTTAAGGGAACAATTTCCATAGAAATTAAAAAAGATGGGAGTTTAAATTGTCAACCTCCCTGGAAAAAATAACTTTATACGTATACAGAACTCTTCAAAAGTCAGAGACCACCCTTTTGTTTCTTCAGTTTCTAATCAAAACAGCCATTATGTACAAGTTCATTTCTCAATGTCAGAAAAAAAACTGAAAGCATGTATTTAACAATTACAAAGATGCCTCAACAACTCAGTGTAATATAACATACACAATATAATAGAATACAAAACTTCAAAACACAAGAAAAAACAACAAAAAACAGGAGTTTCCAGAACTGCTGTTTAAAAAAAGAGAAAATTGGACTCCTAATTACTGTTCAAGACCTGATAGACCACCACAGCTATCCCCATCAGATACACAGTGTAATTCACAGATTATCTAAGAAAGATAATCTGTGAATCAAGCAAAGAAGATGCTGGTGTTCTCAGAACAATGGACTGACCAGCCCAGAGTCCAGATCTCAACATCATGGAATGTGTTTGGGATTACTCAGATAACAAAAAGAAAATTCAACCAACTTCTGACACTGAACTTTGAAGGTGTGGAAAAATTACCCTGCAGATTTCTTTGAAAAACTGTCAGTTATAGGCTGATACTCTTAATATACACTATAGCCTGAATATAATCGGATAAACAGCACCTAAAGCTTTCATCTTTAAGAGAGAGGAAAAAAATCAAGCCCCACAAGTGTTTCTGTCCATCCTTCCACTGTGAGAAGACAACTCAACACTATGGGTCTGAAAGGATGTGTAGCTGCCTCGAAACCCTTGTTGAGACCATTTGCACTAGAGCAGAATTTCCCAACCCTGGTCCTGCCTTGTATTGAAAGAGCTTGTTAATTAGTGGATTGCTTGGATCGCGTGTGTTGTAAGCAGGGAAAACACTAAAATATGTGAGGCAGAGGAATCCTCCACGACCAGGATTGGGAACCCCTGCACTCAAACACTGAAACAGGATATTTTTATGAACTCATTAGTCTAAATTTAAGATCCTTGAAAATAAGAGTAGGCAGCATGTTGCAAGCAAAGAAATACTCCATGTCTACAACTATGACTAAAGTTGGAAGATCAATAGAAACTTTGCAATGTATAACATCATCTAGAGTCGGTGATTGTAATATCTTCTGAGTCTGGGACCAAAGGCATCATGAATGCTAGTATGTACTAATTGTAATCCATCATGCATGTTCTTCTAATTTGAAGAAAAGAGGCTGCTGGTATTCTTAGAACAATGCACTGGTCATCTCAGAGTCCACATTTCAGCTTCACTGAATGTGTTTGAGATCGCTTGGTCAGTTAGGAGCAGAAAATGCAAAAAACTTCTAAGGCTGAACTTTGGAAGTGTGGAACAATATCCCAGCCAATAAACTGAAAGCAAGTCTGCTGAAAAGAATGGAAACTGTAATAAAGGCAAAGAGTGGAGAGCACAATACTGAAAAAGTTATATTTAGCTGTTTCTGCTTTTTACCTGACACAAAATAATGAATAACGTGTACTTAATAGCTGTTTTGACTGGTAATTGAACATAAAAAGGGTGATCTCTGACTTTTGTACAGTACTGTTTATATTTTTGTATATTTATTTATTTGGAGTCAACATAAGATTCTGTTCAATTTGAGGTACTGGGTTCATGATTCATTATTCTCACAACAATTTGAACAAAATCCAACTGAAGACAAATGATAATTATAATCATACTGTTGTACAACATACTAATGAATAAATAAATGCTGTTGCATTTGATGCCATAAGTAACAGATCCACCACCATGCACTATGTTCTGCAAATGCAGAAGAAAACCAGACAGCTAGCATTACTGCTAGAAGGCTAGAAAACACATTTTAGACAGCTCACCACAAAAAATATACCCTAGAGCAGTTGTAGTTTTTCCACTGCTTCTACAACTGCAAGATGCATCATCAGAAGGGGATTGTCAGGCTTGAGCATCCCTTTAATAGAACAAGATTTTACGTTATAAGTCATTTTTGAATATATATATTGGTCTGTTCATCATGAGGTGTTCGCAAATTGCATCTGGCAATCTAGTTAATAACAAATAGATAATATATATATATATATATATATATATATATATATACGTATGTATGTATGTATATTATTATGGAGTGTGTGTGTGTGTGTGTGTGTGTGTGTGTGTGTGTGTGTGCCTGTTGCCCTTTACGAGGTTTTGTTCCAACAGCAGCTTATGAGCTATCGAAAAGGCCAAGATCTCCGCAGTTGAGAGTTTATGTAAGGTTAATGTTGATGCACCCTGAGATCCTTCCCACTGTGAATGCCGAAGACTTTTCATCCAGGGACAGTGAGTGAAGTCCAGAGAGGACGACTTTTTTCAGTTTTGCTTCGCGTACCATCTGGAGAATCAATGAAGCCGAAGACAGCTGCAGCTCCTCTTCCTGAGCTGGGCCGACACGGAAACTAAAGTTCAAAGCCTGGCCACTCGGCTGTAATTACAACCCAAATGAACCTCCACGTTTCGAGAGAAATATAGTGTAATTTTCTCCCAACAATCAGCATCCCAAACTTTTATAACTTTGTGGGTTCCATGCAGGGCCACGCTGAGGGTTTTCCGTCCTGGCATTGGATTGCTTTCTGTAGTGGTGCTCTCCTCAAATTATTTGGGAAAACACTGTAACAGACATTTGCTGTGGCTGGTGATTGCTGTAGATGCAGAAACATTGTTGCTATAGATACAGATAAGTGGCTGCTGAGGAAAAGTCTGCATCAAGGGCATTAATACATTTAGGCATGTATTAATATGTAGCATTGTTTGTTTAATGCCTTTTGTATGGATACAAATTACATTGGTCCAAAGTTTGTCCAAAACCTGCTCACATTTCTTCTGAAATAAAGAATGTCTATGGAGAGTTTGCCCCCTCTTTGCTGCAATAACAGTCTCTACCCTTCTGGGAGGGCTTTACACTAGATGTTGGAACATTGCTGTGAGGACTTGATTGTATTCAGCCGCAAAATCATTAGTGAGGTCAGGTACTGATGTTGGATGATCATTTCTGAATCACAAATGTGACTTATCCTATCTATCTTAAACTAAAGGTATTGTATGGAGGTCCATCACAGAGAACGCAGTTCTGATGCTTCATAGCCCAATGCTGGGAAGCTTTAAACCTCTTTAACTGACTCTTGCCATTGGGCATAGTACTTAGGCTCCCTTTCAAATGTTCAAGTGTCTCTTTTCTATTGTTAATGCATTTTCCCCAACCTGTCAGCATTGGTGCACCATTAAAGTAGCTTAATTCCCTAATTTAAAAGAGGTGTCTGCTTACTTTTGGACACATATTGTAATTATTTTAAGCAGCAGAGCAAAGCATCCTTGAAAATATCTATTTCTTTTTTGTCATCCATGTTTTCATTTCCTTCTCCTTGAATAAAACTTGGCTCTGGAGCCACTTACTAAAATCATCTTTATGATATCTCCTGAAACAAACTTCCCTCGCCTTTCTTTCTTAGCTCCCAGATCTTTTATGGAGTGTGTGGAGTTCTCCCGGGACCATTTTTCAATTCTCGCTGACCTTATTTTAAACATGAATCACACACACAGCAAGACTCCCTGAACGTTGAGTGAACTCACTCTCAGGTCACTGTGTTCATGGACGCATCCCAAGTCTTTATGAAAGGCATGTGCATGTAGCTATAGACCCTGATGCATTACAGGGTATACATCTTCCATTTGCACGTCACTGATTGCAGTTAAGTGCTAATTCATCTCATTCCAGCATGGACGCTCGTATGAGGTCATTGCTTTTTCAGAATGTGCTTTTGGAGATAAAAGTGTCTGCTTGTTGGATAGTTGAAGAAAAGAATGCTCAAATTAGGCTTGAAAATATTGGATTTGTATTGTATTTCTAGATGATAAGCTCTTGCTGGGGGCTTTTCCAGGGTAAATGGCCCTCAGGGGGTCCTACCCAGTAAAAAAATGCAGTCTAGCTTTGTAGTGGTAATGTCCAAACCCTTAAAAATGGGAGTTCTTCAAGGTTTTTCGGTAATGATAACCGTTATATATAGAACTATTTGAGTGCCTAAATGTTTCTTTGCATGGTTAAATGGTCCTTTTCCTTGATTGAGAACTAGCTGTATATACATCCTTGAAAAACATTACGAAATTGGTTCTATACAGCAATAAAAAAAGGTTCCATGAATGTTGTAAGTCACAGAATTGAGAGTGGAGCACAAGGACTTTCTATGTCTTCCTCAAAAACAAAATGATGGTTTGTGCACGTTACAATGGCATCATTAGCACATGTACATTTTTCCACTGGGCCCTCATGTGCTCCTCACTTGTACCTCCTGTATCTCTAAAACCAGCCTCATATTGGCATGGCTTCCAGGACAATGGGGACGAGCGGTCATTTAACCTATTACTTTTCAAAGTACTGGGGCAAAGCCCCACCACTTTTGATGGAGTTCAATCAAAAAAAATTCCACTCTCCCTGACCATGTGAACAACTGACCTACTGACCTATAGGCCTGATCTGATAGACAGTTAAACTCAGTGGCAGAACATCTGAAATCTAATTTTCAGCCAAAGGATTGGGGCATTTCCAAAACAGTGGCTGTGATTACATGCAAAGATTTTCGCCAATTGATTGAATTCATACTGATTTTAGAATAAGTCTGAGGTGTTTATATTCGTGCTTTACTCAACAATCTAATGAAAATCTCCCTTTACATGCTCACTATAAGTAATCTGATCCAAAATTACGTGTATGTGTAGAGTACCACTTAATGTAAACATTACCATGGCAACCAGCATCACCTGAGTCCAGTCAGAGTCAGACGAGCAGCAGTGAGCAGTGCTTGTGTTTTTTAACTGTTTTAAAATGATGTCAGACTCAGGAAAACGTACTTCATGTAATAAACTTCACTTAATAAAGAAGGCTGAGAGGAAGGCGTCGTGTTCTGAGACACATGGATGCTGGACGCCCGTCCCACTGCTGTCTTTTAAAGCTCAAAGCATAAACTTCCTCTCCCCTGCAGATCAGTTTCTGCTCCCGCCATGTTGAGCATTATAAACACGCATGAACAGAACGCACTTTAACTTTCTGATGGAGAATGTAATCAGATTCAGGTGTTTACACAGCTATTATTCTTCCTTTTTAATGGATTATTTACAGGATTACCCACCTTGTTCAATTGGAATTGCCTTAATCAGACTAGTCTATTCTGACTGAGGTATCTACATGGATGTATTATTTTCCAATTGAGCTATTAGTCAGATTATTAACAGATTATCAGGCATGTAAACATGGCTAGTGAAACTTGCATGTTCAATTAGAGAACTGCAGCTGCTCACTAAATGTTTTAACTGTTATACACAAACTACCGGAACCAGCCATATAGTTTATGTTCTAAAGCATGTAAAATTGACTAAATATTAATTTCTTACTGCTGCTTTGCTAGGCTGGATATTGATGTTTATATATATATATATATATATATATATATATATATATATATATATATATATATATATATATATATATATATATATATATAGTCACTGTCCAAAAAATCTCTATTTTTTTCCCCTTTTCATTTTTCTGCATCAGAAGTTGCTGTAATTGCTTGGCTACACTAACAGCAGTAACTTTAAAAGCTGTTCCATTGACAGCAATGAATGTACCAAGCAGTGCCAGCCTTATAAATGGGGACTTATTTTGCCTCCAAAGATTTCCTGGAATGCCTGTATAGTCTTGATCTTCACCTACTGTAAGGAGAAACAAAGAAAAGCTTATCAAGGGGTCTCTTGCTAGTAAGATAAAAGGTCTTAAGTCAGTTCAAAATACAAGATTGTAATACTTCTCAGCATGTGAAGTTTGTTTTACAACAGTGTTTGCCCTCTGAACTACTGACCGCAGTCTGCTGGAAACAGACAGCCATGCAGTGGTATATCGAATAGTGCTGAAAAGCATCTGATATCCAATACAAACACTCAGGAATGAGACCTTGAAATGAGAAAAGTGGAAAGACCTACTGTACAGCCTCCTGAGGGGACTACAGTTAGCTCTCCATTTGTGGATGCGGCATGTGCCAGAGAATTTTTTTTGTTTTTTGGCAGTTGCGTGTGGAGACGAAAGGTTTGTCTGAGGATTTCGCATTAAGTGCGGTTGCACGTTCCTTGCCTGCTACCCCGAATGTCGTCTGTTCAGTTTGAGATGCGAGCCATCACTGAAATGCCCCTGTAAGCAGGATTTCACCACAACACGTGGGATATTACATCCCTTGTTACAAGACAACCAAAGCAATCGAAAGTAAGTAATGGAAAAATGTTGTTTCGAGTTAAGTCACGCTCCATTCTTTGAATGAGCTGCATCACAGACGTGGCTCAGTCATTGTTAGTGCAGCGCAAGCAATACCGGTTCATGGTTGAAGTAGTTACAACAAAATGAAAAAGCAACTCCAGCAGTGAGACGGCTGCTCTCACCCCCCCCCCCCCCCCCCCCCCCCCACACCACCACCACCACCCCCCACAAACAAACCATCATTTGTTATTTCCATTCTCCTGTTCGACTGGACCCACGTTCCTCTGAGAAAAGCGTCTCCTAAGCAAGAACAGAAGAATTTGGGTGGAGGAATTTCGCCTTCAAGAGAGAAAACAATACGTTTTGCTGAAAAGGTCAAAGCTGGAAGTCGGAGGACTGTCATCGCCTGAGCCTGCGCTTAAAGTCTAACGGTGAGATTTGAGGAATCGCTTCAATGATGTCATCCATTTTGTTTTGGGATTGAGTCTATCCCTCGCTAACGCTTCTGCTGACCATATGGCTTTACGTTTTCATCAGTTATACTGATGAACCACGCTCCATGATCTCATCACACTTTGGGAAATGGCCGTGTTTCTTCCTTAATGTTAGCTTGAGATTAGGCACCATGCCTGGAGTCCGTGTTGGCTTTACTCGTCTTTTAATCTAGTCTTGCCCCTGGGACAAAAGCAGTGGTCATCCACTCAGTCTTGGTTTATTGTGACAGTGGATTCTCAAGCCAGCAGCAGTTCTGTCCTCTTCTCATTGCTGTTAGAAGTCAGCTGGACCCTGTTAAATCTGAGTGTGTTTCCACTGCACAGTACTAGCACCAGAAAACTGGAACAGTTCGTCGGTTGTGTTCCAAAGGTTTCAGTTTTCTTTTTGGTTCTTTTCTTGGGTCCTGTTCAAGATTGGTACAGCAGGACCTAATTGTACTCAAGAGTATTCTCTGCTGTGTTGGGTAAAGCAGCTGAAGCCAACAGCAGTTTGGCACATTCTTTACTCTTCACCAAGCATCATTACATTACCGATAAATGTGCCTAAACTAGAATAAACATACATAAACTAGAATGGCTTGTTGGCCTATCAGTGGCAATTTTTAGAATGACTGCTTCTCAAAACGTTCTCTACAATGCGACATAAGCCTCTTAGGAAGCTAAAGCTAACACTGGGCCTCACACACCAACATCTTCCCAGGGCTTTTCCTAAGAAAAAGAAAGAAGAAGAAAAGGTCTATGTCAGATTGATGACATGTTCTTAGTCCCTTAACATTCCAGGTTCATACTAAGGCTTATTACTGAGTAACTACAGGGACTTCAATGCAAACCTCTTATGTACATGAAGTAATAGGAGGCCCATGGTGTGTTAAGGGGTGAAACTGCATAATTGTTCCACCTTTGTGCTCTTGAGTGTGCGTAGACTCTGTTCTTACCTGAGAACAAATCCCAAATATGAAAACATGAACGCCTGATTCTTCATGACAACTGTGTAAGTGGGTCTTAAGAAGAACGGTTGGTGAATGAGGCCTATTGTTAGCATTTATGCTAGCCTTCATAGATTAGGTGTTTTTGCTCATATTCTCACAACCGACAAAAAAGCTGTGTGTTGGTTCTACACGTGATTCTGTGTAATAGCAGACATTTGGGTAAATGCACAAGTGTACTGTATGATTTCATGTCAGCACAAGTTATTTAAAGCTAACTAGCAAGCATTGCTAATTGACCAATTTAGATGCTTTAGAGTCGCATGAACAAAAAGACAGTTAAATCATTAATAGTGGTTGTTATGATGGCTCCACCTTTTTTCCAGCAGGAAAATGAACTAGAGCTGGAAATGTAAGATCCATTAATTAATGTTTGGGTCAGGTTTGGTTTTAGAATGTGCAGCAGAAAAACACCTTTAGAAGTTTGGAGTTAATGTTGTTTGCCCTGCCTTTAAATAGTTTTCTAATGGTTTTGCTTTATAATGGCCATAATGGTTACCATTAGAGACCACTTGTTGCCTGTAGGACACCTTTAGATCACATTAGGAAACAATCAAATGCATTTGGGATCAGTTCCAGAACACGACGTTAACCCATTAGAATCCTTTACACTGTAAGAGCAACTCATCAGCAAAAAACACAATACCATTAGTGACTGGTGGACATCACCAGTGACCAACAGACACTTTTAATGTCTAAACTTTCTATGATTCTTTGTGGTTCTATGATGGCAGGGTGCTTTATTATTTAAATGTAATCATAAAATGAATGCTTCATGACACAATTAGTTATGTAAGTAATAACATTTGCGTTCCATTTACATTTTGTACTGACCAAGTCTGCATGTCTGACTTTTGTCATTTCTTTCATTGTTAGGTCAAAAGTCACAAAGTTCTTTCCACAAAACAGAAGTGAACTCACGACTACAATCTTATTTAATCTTATCAATATGTAGATTTTTGTTATGTATGTGACGTTTTCACCTCTAACTTTTTTCTACTTGTTTCAATGTTAAAAACTGACAGCATGGAATTGTTTTTTTTCTTCTGCAAGACAACAAGCACAACAATAACTCAAAACTTCGAGTCTGCACTCTTTTCAGAATCTCTCTGCAAGTGTGGGTGAACTATGAGTATGAAATAATGCTTTTTAAATGACAACATGCTTTAGTTATAGCCAGCAATAACTGACTTCTGAAGGTTGAAGCCTGCACCTGGTGGTCTCTGCCTGCACACACCCCTCCACCAGATGAAACTTAATCTGCTTGAGTAGTTGTTGATCTCCTTATCATGCAACCCCATCCCCTCCCCCTTTCCACCTAAAGCCCACTACACTGCTTCTGGTGGATATTTTTTTCCAAAGTATCCCCAGCTATCATGTGACACTTGAATCTTTAACCCATCAAATGAGCTTAAATTCTACTGGTGAGGCAAAGTTCACCACATCCCATGATTTGCCCCTTAATCCTTCAATCCACTGCCCCCCCACCCTCCCCTACTGCTCTTTCACGCTTATAACACAATACACTCCTTCATTTTGCAGGTTTAGCTTTTTTACTTTTTTACTATTGGCACTTTTAGGGTTCCCTTAGGTCTTAGAGTGAGCATATTCAAATCCCTCATTAGCCTCAATCCTGCATCTGATTCGGCTGAGGACTCACAAACCGCCCATGATAAGAGATTTGTATAAGTTGGTCTTTGTGAGAGCTGAACACTTGTGTAACTGATTTATTCTTTCAGCTGCAGTGTAATCATATGAAAAGATGAGATAAGGTGATGTTTGAATGTGTGCAGTGTAACAGAAATAATAATAGTTACATGCAAAAATCTGTTTTGTTGAATTTGTCTTCTACAAAGAACAGACTTGAATATGTAGGTATATTTGCATTTTATAGTGTTTTTTTTCTTTTTCCATCTTTTAGTGTACTTTATTTCTTTACTTGCTTATTTATTTACCTACTTACTTATTACAATGTATTAGGAAAAATAAAACAAAGATAAAATAACTTTCTTTTTCGTTTTTAAATTATTTTCTCAAAATCACCAAAAGTAATTTGACCAGGAGTGCCCTAACTTTTGCATACGCTTATAATATATAATAAAAATAATAGAATTATAATAATAGTAAAATCATGGTAAAATAATACACCTACAAAAAAGATTGTCGTTATTATTATTATTATTATTATTATTATTATTAGTAGTAGTAGTAGTAGTAGTAGTAGTATTGCTACTATTATTATTATTATTATTACTACTACTACTACTACTACTACTTCAACTAATAATAATAATAATAATAATAATAATAATGTAATTTATTTAGCAACATTTTAAAATGTTTATCAACAATTACTTTAAAGAGAAATTTAAATGAAATAAAATGTAAAGAAAAGGAAAAAGTGAAATGAAAGACAAGAAATGTAGTAAATCAATGAAATTAGCAAAATACAAAGAGGAATAAAAGAAAAATTTGAGTGAAGGGCAATAATATATACAAAATAACTGCCTGCACTCTTTGTGGAATTACATACGGATGCATTTCCCAGATGTTGCAGTCAAGGAGGGTTCAGACGTTTGGAATTCGTCTTGGATTCTATGATGTGAACAATGAACACATGCTATAAACACTGGATTGCATGAACACAAAACATATAATATGCCTCTGTTACCCATATAACCCTGCAGTAACAACAGATAGACATAACAATAGACCTGCTGGTTTAGTTTCACTTAGAAACAATGATACACTATAATTTTGTCTTTCACTGCTTTTAGTCATGACACAGTAGAGTGGTTTATCATAGTAATTGAACCATTATTAAAAGTATTAAAGAGCTAGTTATTAATTTTGTTAAACATGGAATTATATGCTTCCTTCATATCGTTTTATGTGGGTTAATTTCCTTAGCCAGTAGCCTCTGCCTCATCAGCAGATTTCCTCTCTAAAGCAGCCAGTTGAAAACCATAATATGACCAAAGTGTCTTGAAGCTGCACTGGATGTTTTGCCATAAGCCCAGTGATTTCCACTTGCCAGATATAATGTTGGAGAAATTGCAAATGCCAAATGGAAACTTAAGCTCCACTAAAAGGAAAATTCTCAAAGTTCTTAAAGCTCTGTGTCTAGACAGGCAGCACTCTGGTGTTTTGTGGGTGCCTTTTGTTAACTTTACTTGACTGTCTTTGTCTATAATGCTGTATTTTACTCCAAACAACATAAAATCCAAGGCCCTCATTTGTTAGTGCTGTGTATACAGTTTTGTGCTGCAGACATATATTAGGTCTCAAGTGCTCATGCAGATGATAAACAAACCGTCTCTTCGTGAAGCTCAGCAGTTAAGAAAAGCAAGGCATTTTATTAATGATGCATATATTAGAGGGGCTGTCAGTTCATTCACTCGCATTAAACATTTAACATCTCAGTAATACCAAAGACATGAGAGTTGATCATTGTTCACCAAAGATATAGTTGAAAATATATATTGCTGCTGTCGGAACAAAACCTTGTATCTCCAAAAACTTACAGGAGAAGGAAAAAACCTACTTGAATGAAATTCAATAGAACCAGACTTTTTTTTTCCAAGTCACTTTTGGCCATTTATTTTGGTCCATCCTTCATGAAATAAACACACTAAATAAAGGTGAATATGCATTTTCAGATTATGTCAAAAACTAAAAATAGACAATAATGGAGATACAGGATTTTGTTCAGACAATAATAAATTAAAACTTCAAATAGAGTTTGAAAAATGGAAAATCTGTCTGGGTGTTTCAGTGCACAGTGATTGACAGTGCTGCAGCCTTAGCAACATGAAAAGCCCATGGGAGCAGCTTTTTGTGTGGCAGAATGTGGGCCTTGAATCTGTGCGAGATATCAGATTACAGAGATAAAATTATGTTCTTGGAGTTGCCAGTGTTAGTGGTTAATGCAAATAGGCAGTTGGCCAACACATCATTCAAACTCTGTTAGCATTTGTTAAATTACAGTATTGTGGGTAGATGGCTATCATAGGCAAAAATCATTCAGGCAACCTTGACATTCAGGGTCCACAAAACTCCATGGACTGATGCAGTAATGTTATAAAGAATAAAGAGAAAGCATAATTAAATAAAAAGAAAACTGGAAATAGAAGCTGTCAGTGAGTGTGTTTCATAGCTCAACCTGGCCAAGAACCACCTTCACTGGCAGGAAAGGGTTATTGGTCTGACATCAAGAATAATAATAAGCTGTTGTTTCTGTGTGGTGATGTGTAGGGCAACTTTTTAAATGGGAGTCAAAAAACATGTGCAGGAACAAAGCTGGTTATGGCAAAAGTACATGCACATATCTCCCTTACTAGCTACTAAATGCTGTACTGATTTATGCAATAAACTTCACATACATTTTTCCACACAGCATTAATATTTCACTCAAAAAGACTGCTCACAATGTGGAGAATGGGCATCTACTTGCAAAAGTTAGTGTCCCAGTCAGTGGTAAACGAAAAGAAAAGATGCCCTGGAGTCTAGTTAAAAAAAACAAAACAAAAAAAAAACTACCTACAACTACTTGTGCCCTAATTCTTAGCAAATTTAATATCAACTTCTTTCAACATAGTATCACCAAACTCAAATCCAACAGAGGAAACACAACTGCAAGAATGTCACAATAAAATCAGTAGTGAATTCATATAGATATCCTACAGATAACATCAAAACCCAGAATATGGAAATACAGTGTTGTACAAACGTCAGAGACCACACTTTCATTTATTTAACTTCCAATCAAAGGTGCAAGTTATTCATTTTCAGGAGATGTTTCTGAGGAGATTAGATATAAAATAATCTACTTAGACAATGAAGGGGAAAGTCAAGGGAAGAGAAGTGAAATAACAGGAGCTGCCAAAACTGGAATTTAAAAAATGATTAAAAGCTACAGAGAAAATGGCACTCAACACCAGAGCAAGACCACCAAAGCTGCCCCTCATCAGATAAACACCATTTAAAGCTTTCACCTTTGATGTGGATGAATAGCTGTCAAGAAGCTCTTAGAAAAATAAAAGGAATCAAACAAAGAAGATACTGGTTTTCTCAGAGTCCAAACCTCATCATCACTTTTTTGGGATTATTTGGATTGTGAGCAATAGAAAATTCAACCAACTTCTAAAACAGAATTTCTATCTAGAATTTCAGTCTAGAAAAACATCCCTGCAGATTTCTTTGAAAAACTGAAAACAAGTCTTAAAGCTTTAAAAATCGCAGCAATTTAAAGTTGGATTTTGTTGTTCCGGCTTCTGTTGGAGTTAAGTGGCTAAATATGCTTTCTGTTAAATAAATGGAGAGTGGTCTCTGACTTTTACGTAGTACTGCACGTTGACAGCCCCTTACTGTATTAGTGTATGCAGGATAAGCTATTGTGGTGTGAGGATGTAAATCATGCACCACTGATTTTTCTTTTTTTAATCTCAGTATTGCATGGCTTAATTTAACCAGAACAAGGCTTAATCACTCGCTAGTCCACGCTGTAAAAGTGAACTGAACAGGAACTCTTTCATCTCGTCAAGGACTGCTGCTCTCGTCTGCCGAAGCTGGCCACCCCCTGACCTCCCCTGCCTTCTCTAATGAAATCTCAGTCTGGAGCCCCTTGTTCTCAGCCTAAGCGGAAGAGAACCTTGTATTGCTCTTCCAAGGCTGCATCCGGGCTGAAGAAATACGCTGACAGTTTTATACAGGGATGCAGCAGAGCCCTTTTGGAAGCAGACCCGGCAAAGTGCGTGTGAAACACGCTCGATCGCGGCTACGTTTTCATGTCACAGGTGCTTTAAAAATCTTGCCTGATATGCACCACTGATACGTGAACCATATGGGGCTTCATATGGATGGTTTGTTGATGGAAGTACATCAGTGATAAATCGTATTCTGTCGCAAGATTTCATCAACCGTTGTATAGCGCTTGTGTCTTGTGCATGACACATCCTCGGCTGAAATATGTTTCACGATGTTGCATAACCCCAGAGGATGTGGATGAAGATGAAAGGGATAAAAGAGAGAATGCAGGATGATCTCAAAAGAAGGAGCATGAAGCTTTAGCATCCTTGAGGAGGAGCACCTGGTCAGCCCTCAACTTCTTACAATCAGTTTTACAATGTAGCCAGATTACCCATAGATCACCAGAACACATACCAGATCATTACCCAGTGTTTATGTTACTTTAAATCTAAGTTTAAATGTAGTGCAATGCTTACTATGTCAACATATCATTAAATGAGTTACTTATAATAGTTCATCATTGGAGCTTTTTGCATTCACAATTTGTAAGTTTAAATCTTTATCAATATTACAGCTCAGTACTTGACATTTCAGTATGTTTAGTTTTTATTTAAATAGGCTACAATAAAGCTGCCAAGCAGGGTTTATTTTACTAGAGTGGGTACAGTGATATAATTTGTAAGGGATTTGATTGCCTGGTTTATGTACTAAATTTCCCTAAAATATGTCATGGCCTGGAGGTTCACGTCAGCATTAAGGCTTACATCAAAGTTAACTTCCACTTAATGTCAAGTGCTAATAACAAAAATATAAACAATATAGTAATAATAGCTTTAGGCTAGCCAAGTGTGCTCATTCAACTTAGCAAAAGCTGCCCAACAGGACAGAAATCACGCTGCCTCATGAGAGATAATTTAAAGATATTTCATTTTTCTTCTTCTCATTAGTCATTAGGCCTTTGCCAATAATGTTGTATCTGCAGTAGCCTTGAATTGAAGTTGAGAATAAAGGAATTGTGCTAAGCCAAGCTCTGTTTTATTTGTTCACCAGTTGATGTTTCATGCCCCTTCCCTGAGAGAATGAATCCTCACATTGAAAAAGTATGCAAAGAGAATTCAGTCCAAACTTGGTGGACGTGTCTTCAGAGAATGTGGGTAATGATCTACTATTGTTATCATTCACTATATTGCCAAAAGTATTAACTCACCCATCCAAATAATTGAATTCAGGTGTTCTAATCACCTCCATGGTCACAGTTGTATAAAACCAACCACCTAGGCCTGCAGGCTGCTTCTACAAACATTAGTGAAAGAAGGGGGTCACTCCCAGGAGCTCAGTGAATTCCAGCAAGGTACCATGATAGGATAGCACCTGTGTAACACGTCCAGTCGTGAAATTTCCTCACTACTAAATATTCCATAGTCAACTGTCAGTGGTATTATAACAAAGAGGAAGTGATTGGGAACGACAGCAACTCAGCCACAAAGTGGTCGGCCACCTAAAATGACAGAGCGGGGTCAGTGGATGCTGAGGCGCATAGTGCGCAGATTTTGGCAACTTTCTCCAGAGTCAATCGCTACAGACCTCCAAACTTCATGTGGCCTTAAGTTTAGCTTGTGTGAAGATTAACAGTGTGTAGAGAGCTACAGAGGAATGGGTTTCCATGGCCGAGCAACTGCATCCAAGCCTTACATCACAAGCGCAATGCAAAGCGTCGAATGCAGTGGTGTAAAGTGCCACCACTGGGCTCTGGAGCAGTGGAGATGTGCTCTCTGAAGAGATGCATCATGGTTCTGCATCTGGCAATCCAATGGACGAGTCTGGGTTTGGTGGTTGCCAGGAGAACAGTACTTGTCTGACTGTTTTGTGCCAAATGGAAAGTTTAGTGGGGGGGGTTATGGTTTGGGGTTGTTTTTCAGGAGTTGGGCTCGGCCCCTTAGTTCCAGTGAAAGGAACTCTTAATGCTTCAGCAGATGAAGAGATTTTGGACAATTTCATGCTCCTAACTTTGTGGGAACACTTGGGGACGACCGCTTCCTGTTCCAACATGACTGCACATCAGTGCACAAAGCAAGGTCCATAAAGACATGGATGAGTGAGTTTGGTGTGGAAGAACTTGACTGGCCTGCACAGAGTCCTGACTTTAACTCGATAGAACACCTTTGGGATGAATTAGAGTGGAGACTGCAAGTGAGGATTTCTCGTCCAACAACAGTGTCTGTCTTCACAAATGTGCTTCTGGAAGAACGGTCAAAAATTCCCATAAACACACTCCTAACCAATGTGGAAAGTCTTCCCAGAAGAGTTGAAGTTATAGCTGCAAATGGTGGGCCGACATCATATTAAACCCAATGAATTAAGAATGGGATGTCACTCAAGTTCCGCGACCCTGACGGAGAAGCGGCTTAGAAAATGGATGGATGGATGCATGCACTCAAGTTCATGTAAGTGAAGACAGACAAGCGAATACTTTTGGCAATATAGTGTATCTTCATCAGTATAATAATAATAATAATAATAATAATAATAATATTAATTATTATTATTATTATTATTATTATTATTACAACCCAAACATCAGCCTAAATATTGTACATAGTGCAGCTTTACCAGAATTCTAAAAATAGCGGACATTGCAGATGCAATACTAGATTCAATTGATCTTGACAGTAATCACTTAAATGAAACTAATCCAGCTTGAACAGGGCTTCAGTTGACATTGTATTCTGACTTTAGGTAAAACAAATTGTCCTTATTACTTGACATTGGATGGGCAAAGACTTTTAGCATATCAAAAATATACGTAAGAGAAGAGTTTTACTTTGTAACATACACTCACCGGCCACTTTATAAGGTACACCTTGCTAGTAAAAGGTTGGACCCCCTTTTGCCTTCAGAACTGCCTTAATTCTTCATGGCATACTTTCAACAAGGTGTTGCAAACATTCCTCAGAGGTTTTGGTTGGTCATTTGAGTTACTGTTGCCTTTCTATCATTTCGAATCATTTCGAGAGTCTGCCCATTCTCCTCTGACCTCTCACATCAACAAGCCATTTTTGTCCACACAACTGGATATTTTCTTTTTCAGACCATTCTCTGTAAACCCTAGAGATGGTTGTGTGTGAAAATCCCAGTAGATCAGCAGTTTCTGAAATACTCAGACCAGCCCGTCTGGCACCAACAACCATGCCACACTCAAAGTCACTTAAATCCCGTTTCTTCCCCGTTCTGATGCTTGGTTTGCACTTCAGCAAGCTGTCTTGACCACCTCTACATGCCTAAATGCATTGAGTTGCAGCCATGTGATTGGCTGATTAGCTATTTGTGTTAACAAGCAACCTAATAAAGTGGCCAGTGAGTGTAGGCAACCTTATGCTCCTTGAAACAATCAACATATTACAGCATATAGTACATTTTCTATAGGATGCAAACACAGTGAAATGATTATTGGGATACTGTATGTTTTTGTTGAACTGTTCATGTTTCAGACCATGTTTAAATTATTTAGCTCCATATTTGAAATGTTTAACAGTCAGATTTGGTGTTTTTTTGAGGGGTTTAATTTTTGCTATAGGACCATTCTCAGTTTAGCCCCGTTTTGAGTTGGCTGTTTTGGTGCTGGGTATTGTGATACTACAGTTTGTATCAAAGTTAGACCTCTGGTGATGACGCTACTAGCTTCCTCTTGTATGAACATTTGTTCATATGTTTAACAAACATCACATGCACATTGACAAGATAATAAGGGATGATCGGCTTGCTAAATCAATGTAACCAAAAGCCCAAGCACAACATTGCTCATGTGATGCTCTATCAGGTGTTTGGTACTGGTTTATTGAATCTTCTGTCTATTAAAGAGATTCTAAATTGCTAGTGCTTGGAGGTGGATGTTGAGTCAAGTTGTGGGTCCCCAGAGAGCTGCAAAATGACTTGGTTGGGTTTTAAAGCATGCATATGAGTTTTGTGTGGCATTACAGTAAAACTGAATAGAATACAATTGTTTTGCTAAATACTGTCATTACATAAGGTAATGGTAATTACATAACATTTACAGCTTTATGTAATGAATTTTTAATAATAGTTTATTAACAGTATTAACTCTGTACTTCTCACTTTTGTTCTGTTTGTGTCAAAACAGAACATGGAAAACAAGTCTTTTCTTTTAACAAAACAAGAAGCCTAATATCATAATTCAAATGATAATAAAATACCTTTTTAGTGTGGTTTTGAAGTTTAGAATCTGCACTTTTGAATTTTTACACTTGTTTTAATGAGCTATGAGTCAGAAATCATTCGGTTGAATACGGGAACAGGCATGTCCTGGTATATACACAAGGTGGAAAGGCTATAAATATGAATGAGCATTCAAAGTCACAATCACTTTTGAATAATTTCTGTTCTGTGACCCACTCTGGGGGAGACCAGTCCCTGTTCACTGTTTCAGTCTATTAAAGGCTTGAGTTAAAAGCAACACCCTCATTTCCTGAGCTCTGTCATGTATTCTGAACTGTAATCACTGAAAATCAAAGATGTTATTTTAAAGTTATTGTGAGAGATTTCATATGGCTGAACTGTTTTATGTCATACTTCTTATGGAGATGATGAAGCATTCCCAAGCTGTAAAAAGCCCAGCTGTTCACAGCCAAAGACGTAAAACCACACATCTGCTTTTTTTTTTCATTTGAAGTGTTGCTACAGTGCTGCAATGACAGATAATTTCATAAGAAGTGACATAAAAACATATGAATAAAAATTTCTTTTCGCCCATTTTCGACCCTTTGAACTAGCTGTAGCAGTGCAGGCTGAAGCCCAGCTGCTGCACACTGTTGATTGTAGCCCTCCCATTCAAATACAGCTTTTTAATTTCCTTTAAAGCAGCACTTTCTACAGACTACTCTGGACAGTGCTCACGGGAGACCTGTGGATACAGAAAACAAACGAATGCGACGGCAAAATGGAGCTCCAGTGCGCTTCAAGAGCCTCCTTGAGAATCCCCAGCTGTATGAATGGGAGCGAGTCACTACAATCAGAGTTGAGCCATTCACTGTAAATATGATCTGCCCCCCAAAAATGTAAATTTACAGGATAGAGCAAAAACGTGCTTAACATTTAATGTAAGTTAATGTAGAGTATTATTACAGTTAATTTTGGAGAATTTCTGTTGGTCCATTTATCATGAAATTTGACAGCTGTATGTTCAAATTATGGACACAAATGAAAATCGACAAAGATTTTTTTGGACACTGATAGTTTACCATGTTGTGAAAATTCTTAAGCAACAAAGCATATTGTTTAAAACTTTTCAAGTGTGTTTTTGCTTGTAAAATGACTGTATATAGTATAAATAATACAGTAACAAAAACCTCTTGTTTTCAGAACAGTATTTAATATCTTGTGATCTAGTCTGAAAAACAAAGTTTGGTTCTAGATTTCTCCTGATCATTTCCAGCAATCACATAGATTTATTAAATTCCATCACCAGCACATTTGTTTGCACTTTGTAACATATTGAGGTACTGGTTAGTCAAACTAGATGTTGGATTATAACCATGGAAATGAATGAAAAACACTTTGAAATATGTAAAAGCACTGATTATTTAAAGTCATGTTATTTGTATTTATTCTAATATTTGTGTTTTTTATTTAACATATTTGGGGAAATATAATACATAAAATGTGACTTGTGCAAAAGCCTTTTGCATTATTAAAGTGTTCTTCAGATTGAGGGAGAATGAGCTGTAGATGGTTCTGTATGGGACCATTTTCTTTAACATCATTTACCATCCATCCATAACATCCATCATTTTTAAATGTATTCATTTAAATGTAAATGTTTTACTGAGGGTGTTCATATTTGTATATATGTTATATTTGTATATATGTTCATATATATATATATATATATATATATATATGTATATATATATATATATATATATATATATATATATATATATATATATATATATATATATATATATATATATATGTATATATAATATGAATCGATAGAAACATGTAGCCATTGTTGCTTTCACTGAACAATGATGATAAACAGTAATCTGCATTCATCACGTTTTTGATGTTCAGTTCATGATGAGAATAATGTTACTCAGTTACTGAAGGTGACTGTGAAGTTCACACAGCTTCCAAATAGAAAATAAACATATGACAATTAATCATGATTGCACAAAATGGGATTTATTTTAATCATTTAACTGCCTTATATTATGATTATTATTGTTTCATTTATTTTATTTTTTTTATTTTCAATACTAAACAGAAACAAAATGTACAATGACAACACAGACACACATACATGCTTTCCCCGAAGAAGGGGAATTAGAGGGCATCCAACGCTGAACTATCAGTTTTTTTGCTGTGGTGAAACCAGCAAACAATTTCCTGCTGTTTCTCATTGAGCTGTAGTTGTGAATAAGAAGCAAAAGTTAAGAAGCAAAAAAAATTTGGTAGAAAGGGAATATCCTTTCCTATAAGTTTAGAAAGTATAGAAGTCACCCTCTTCCAAAATTAGTAGATCCCTGGACAATCCCAAACCATATGCATCAAAAACTAGGTACCCCTAAAAAGCGCAGCTCACAGTTAGGATTGACGTCAATTTAGCATGAAATCTTGATAGTGGTACCCAGTATGCCCTATGACAGAGCTTAAATCAGTTGGTGATGATTATTATTGTTATTATTATTATTATTATTATAATCATTATTATTACTGTTATTATGTGGGCTTGATTGACAGTCTGCGGAATCTGAGTCAAATAACCAGTCATTAAAAGTTTCTTTACAAAGAGCTTTACAGAGTGAGCCAGTACCTGATTGGCTTATGTTGCAAGGCATTACTGTTTTTGAGCTGTGGAATGATGTATGCCAACTCAGGCCTTTGGTTATATCGAACTGACAAGGCTCATTATCTAGATATAAGTTTAAGATACCCTGTTATAAAAGCCACCACAGAGAAATGGCATGGCTGCAGCAGTATCTTAAGTTGACATGTAGCCCAGTCTGGGCAAGAGCCACTGCGGTTGAGTCGATCCATAAGGAATCAGTGCTCTTTCGGAAGGCTCTGCCATAGGATTAAGCTTCAAACACGTGCTTAGTGAAAACTGTCCATCAATGGAGTTTCTCTTCTAATAATGACTTTGTGTGGGCTGTTTGAAGATTATTTGTAGATACCAAGATATTATGTGTTCCTAATTACAAAGAAAGACTTGTGCATTAAACATGTAGAAATATAACATTTATTTGAAAAATGGAGCATTTGGTGAAAATCATATTTTGGGCCTGTTAGGGTTTAGGACTGTAGCAGGGAGTTGGATTGAATTTGACAGGTCCGAATTTCTCTTGGAAAGAACGTTGTTCTTGCTTAGTTCTTCCTCCAGGCGGTACCACTGGAGGCTTGATCTCCTGCACTGGAGTGTGTTGTTCCAGCCAATGCAACGTGTTAATACAGCAGTACGTGCTTTCCTCTGGGTTAAACATGAGCTGAGCAGTTTTCCTGACATGTCTTACATTGGCAACCCAATCTAGTCTTCATCAGCATTCGTCATAACATTTTTAAATTGACCAGTGCATATCAGCTGCTTGTTATCAGTACAGGCTTATGGACACCCTCTGCTCACATGTGGTGCATGACTGGGTCACACATAAGACACAATGGATGAAGCTGGGGTGAAAGGTTGCAGTGGGGCAGCTGGCCAATTGAGTGGCCTTTAACCCGAGACCTCACATTATAGCCCCACCCACTGATTGATCAGATTAGGGGTCAGTCTAAACTCCACCATAAGGAGGGATAGTGTTATACACTGCCCACTGAGTCATTTTGTAAGTAATGTTGATATTGTAATCCAGGGCAGCAAAGTTTCCCAGAATGCCCAAAATTTCGGTTCATTCTTTTTTATTTTATTTTTCACCAGCTTTATTCTTGTAACATATACCATATTGTTTTCACATTATTTTGCATAGTTATTTTGAATGTAGTTTTTTTATTTTATAAAAAGTAGTACATATTGTTATAGCATTATGGTAACAGTTTTTTCACCGTGTGAACTCAGATTTGCTGGCTTTCAACACAACAGCATTTGTACATTCCAATGAATGTATATATCATATATATCAAACATGCCGTCAGTGGTTCAGCTCCTCTATGACTGTAGCATCTCACTCTCACTGTCATACAGCTTGTAGATTCCTCGGGAAATAAAGCTCCACTTTGCTGTTGCTTTTGTTAGTTTGCTGCTCATTGTTTTATCCGTAGTTCTTCCACAAGAACTCTCCAGCAGAGTCTTAATGATAATTGCTGCATCAGTTGTGTGTTCTGTTTGTAAATGATACTTCAGATTCTGTTCTTATATGATAACTTGCCATTTAAAGGCTGTGTTTGAACAAGGGCTGCAATAGTGATGGCAACTATTCTATTATGGCAACAAACAACGCTGCACCTGGGCTTCAGCCTGCACTACTACAGCTGGTTCAAGTGGTCAACCTAAAATATGTTAACATATTATGAGTGTGCAAATGTGTTAAAAATAAGTGGAGTTAATAGGTTATGATTAGCAAGTCATAAACATACTTGTTGTAAAGTTGTCTTAATGCTAACAGTTATGTTTGGATACACTTTAAATGCTTGTATTTTAACAGTGCTTCTGCTTTATATTGTTTAAATTCTCCGGACCTACCTGTATTGCAATGGTAGAAGTAAGAGGGCTTGGCACCATTAAGTCCTCAAAAATTTTGTTTCTTCATCTACTAATTATTAGTGTTTTGTTAGCATAATGATAGCCAAAAACCAAGAACCAATGCATCAGCCAACCAGTATATTATTCAGGCTCTGTTTTTTATAGTTTTTCCAACACTCAGCATCATGTTCATTGAAGGCTTTGCCAAAATAATGATTTCTTTTTTGCAAACTATTGTTTAAAGCACTTGTTTAAAGAACCATGTTTGATCAAAAGGTGCTTTAAACACCAGTAATGGAGTGCTGATACTGTTGTGACATCACAGCAATAAGTGTTACATAACAATAATAATAACAATAATAAGTGAGACAAAATATTTTTGTTCTTTTTTTTTTCTACTTTTGTTCCTTCAGTTTTTGCAAAGAGAAATGTCAAGATCTAAACAGCTTTACCTTAAACAAAATATTGCAATCAACCATAAAAAAAGCATCTGTATTAAGAACATTCTGAGAACATTTGATGGGCAGTGTACATCTGTATGTCCTCACCTTGCCTAACCCCATCCATCACCCATGGTGGAATTGTGACAAATTTCACGTAGCACAATACATGCTTAACGTATGAAGCTCTGGCCTATAATAAATGGTACAGCAGTATTTGCTGACGTTCTTTTTTTGCACACCGCAGTTGTAATTGTAGTTCAGCTGGAAGGGGTCAAATGAGCTGTGATGCCATATCAATGGATCTGCGATAGCCATGAGTTGAGAATAAGGAGGCCCATTTCTGCTGTTGGCCCACTGATCCAGGTTCTCCTCTATAATCAGCATCATCTCTCATTCTACCACAAAACAACCTTATAAATGATGCAGAACTGTAGAACTTCAAAATATGTTCCTGTGGAGGGTTATTGCAGAGGTACAGCTGTGTTCAGAGGTGAGGCCCTCACTCCATTCAAGTCAACTTCAAACTCAAACCTCAAACAGTCTATAGAGGAAACAAACACTCCAATTGAAATAGCCGTGGCTTATGGACGGTCCAGATAACACTTTTAGCAAGAAAGTGAAGCTGATATCTGTGACGCTTATCACAAAGCAACACTGTAAGAAAAAATAGAAATACAGATTCTTTACTTTTAAAAAGCTTGTAGCGAATGAGCTACTATACAGTGCTGGGAAAGTGGTTCCACTACACATGAACCAAGATTTGAAATTGTGGTGACATCACTGGTTCAGAGAACCTACTGATTTGTTTGATTCAACATCTACTGTTGAGATGTTGAGATAATATGATGATGATGTCATGATTTCCATAGATTTGTAGTACATGGTGATATAATACAACCAGATTACTATGATTAATTGCTAATAGTAGCAAAACTACTGATTTCTCTAAACTGATACTGTGAGCAGTGGTGTTTTTGGGGTAAAATATCTTGGCATGCTAGATCTTCAAGGGTTCTTTAGCAAAGCAGGTGATTTTATGTAGAACCATGGATGCTCAAAGAAGCACTTGATTACATAAGGGGTTATTTGCATGGTCAAGTGGCTCTTTAGTACACTCTTAAAGTGGTGGTTTGAGGGTTCTTTAGTAAAAAAAAAAAAGCTTCTGTATAGAATCATAAATGCACAAACAACCCTTTGTATGATTAACAGATTCTTTGCTTCATAAAAGAGTTCTTTAGAAAGGTTCTTTCCATCAATCTGAAGAATGCTTCTTTGAGTATTCATGGTTCTATATAGAACCATTTTATTTACTAAAGAAGCACCCTTGAAGCACCTTCGTTTTTAAGAGTGTATATTTGATGAGTTCTATGAGGTCCATTAAAGAACCCTTTTGAAAATGGTTCTTCTAGCACATCCAAAAGGGACTAGTGTTACAAATCAATAAACCCTTTTACAGTACTATACTATAGAACCTTTTTGCTAAGATTGTAGTAACACTTTGTTTTGAAAGTAAAATGTTATTTACAACCAACAAAGTTTTGGATATTTACTGTAATTTTTTTTTGTTCATTTTTTTGGGACATGCAAAAAAATGTCCCTCCCCCTTTTTAATGCTAAAAATAGCCCAATATACGGGAAGCAAATTAGAACAGAGGTCATTTGCATATATCTGTCTTAAACTAGAAAAACAGTTCCATTCAGCGTGACAAAGAGAGGTTGGAAAATTACCATGTGATAATAATTTCTGACCATTTTGGTACATAAAAGCACACAAATGTTGTACGTGGACCTCAGAGGAAAAAAAAACTACACTAAAATGTAGGATATGGGTCCTTTAATACTAACCAACTTGATCATGCTAATTAGTTGAATGAGAAAGAAAGAAGTTGGAATAGATTTAAAATAAGGCTGAATACGTTTGCAGTGCATCCATTGCCCAAATGAAACTGTTCAGGAAAAGCTGGTATACGCACTGATGTCCAGCTCTGCCTTTGACACTTCTGTATGCAGAGCACATTGTGAATCAGCGCTGGCAGTGAAAACATTAATGATGTAGGTTCCCTCCTTTTGCTATGATAAATGATCCATAAGGATTTTATTACTAACCTTCAAAGCTTGATTTTCTGCTTATCCAAACGCATGAGCCGCATTAAAAGTGACATACAAACGCATGCACATCGGCCTCTCCTGGAAGTGAACTGTCCTTTTAATTTATGAAACATTAGGGGGTTGTTGAGATTTTGTCCTGTTTGCAGCTGGACAAGTAGTTTATCCTGAAGCATATTGCAGACTCTGAGCTATAATAACAGTCATATCGTTTTCCAGCCCGACTCGAGGAGCATTCATTGCTCACATGTACTCAAAGCTGACCATGAGGTTAAGTGCCTCTGGCTGTGTTTCCTGACCGAGTTTAGGGGTTCATACTGTATGCGGTCATTCCAAATTCACTCGGTTGCTGTTTTACTTTGTGTGATAGCTGCGAACCGGACAGTTGGCTGGTCGTGTCCTGCTTTAATTTCAAGCTAGAATTCTCCCCTCAAAAAGTGTTCAGTCATGGTTTGTCTGTTTTGCTTTAGTACATTCCAGTGAATCCCTCGACGCCTTAATGCAGATAAAGAGGCATGAAATTGCATTGTTGGTTTATTTTCCTTTCTGGATGCAGCATCTTGACCCTTTTTACACAATAAAATATAACTCCACCAAAATCAGTTTGTTGAACTAGGCCGGAGGATTGTGTGTATTAGAACAGGCAAGCACCCTTTAACATAAATATTTACTTGAGTGCTCAATTTTTCATTAGTGATAAATACATACGAGGTCTGTGCAGCGCAGCTTTTTTGGAAATTTCATCAAGGGCCATATTTGGAATGTGTTAATAGCATGTTTGTCTCACAGCATCGCATGATTAGACTTCCTTTTGAAAGGAAAAAAAGCCAAAAAAGCCAATGGAAGCAAGTAGACATAACACATGCACAAGTTTCAAATGCTAGCAAGCGTAATTACTGGTTTGTGTCCAGACTGGGTTTAATTTATCTCACTTTCAGACACGTCCACAGCTGCACAGGCCTCACACACAAATGTGCATTAACCCCCTCATCCATCAAAACAGACACACCTCCAGGAGTCTTTCAGCATAAAAACCTCTAAATAAAATCTCTAATAGATGTCTCAGTTGTCTTTGAACTGAAGATGGGTCAGAATCTTCGACTATTCAAATAAATTAAATTGCAAATTAGGATTTTTGATGTGTGAATTAGTTTCTGTTTTATGCTTCTGTTCTTATTTTAAAGATCCATGAGATCCATGTTGGTCTGATTTCCATAGCTCACCGGTACACTCAAAAATAAAGGTAGTAAACTGTCCCCGGGGCAGTGTCCCTCTTGTCTCAAGGATACATCTCAGTACATTTAGTGAGGGAACATAACTGTATTATAATCCATTGAAATTATATTTTCTAAATTGTATTAATTGACTCCACACACCCCGTCTCGTCTCCAGGCGTTTTACTTTATTGCTCTGTTTTAAAACATTAGTTTATGAAATGGTACAAATACATACTTTTTACCTGGAAAAACGTATTTAAATTTACACAACTGGGCCTTAAACCACTATTGTACATTTGCGGGAACATTTACACTGTTTGTACCTTGAAGAATGAAAAATGTACCTGCACAGAACCTTTATTTCAGTGTAGAACCTGCATCAGATCATTTTTTTATCTGTTTAGTCCAAAAAAGATTGCTGATTGGAAAGATTGTCTGTTGATTGCATCCAGCTGGTGTATCTTGCGTGTGGTAGCCTGTAGAATTTTTTTGGGTGGGGGATTATTTAAAAACTTTTCATTACCAAATTTGAATGAAATCCCCATCATTCCTTTGAACGCTGTTGCCTATGTAAAGGTTTTCATTAAATCTTTGATGTCCATCATTATTTTCCTACTGAAAAATACAGCTATGACCAGCTTTGCTGGTAGCTGGTTTCAGGAGGTCTAATATGGCCTTTGAAGGTGTTTAACAAGCGGGACATCCATCTCAACTCGGCAAAAACATATTATGCTGGTAAGACAAGCTTGGCTGGTTGATGATCATAGGATATGTTTTCGTATAAGGTTGAAGGTTTAGCTGGTCAACATGATCAACTTTGTCAAGATGGTTGACCAGCTTGGTCATACTGGTCATGCTGGTTGAACAGCTGTGTTCTTAGTAGTCATGCTGGTTGAACATCTTGGTCATGCTGCACTAATAATAATAAAAAATAAAAAAAAAAAAAATATATATATATAAGAAGTGAAAACCTCTTAAGTGTAGTTAATAAATCTAACATGTCTCATTATGAGACTGATGTAAGAATATTATAAGATTATTCCTCCTGATTCTGTATATTTTTACTTGTTTCTAGTGATTCTATCCAGCTAGTTTACTTGTTTTGAGAAATAATGAAGAGAATTTTCCTTATTTTGAAGAAGTAGTGTTTAAAACAAGGAACATGATCTGTCGATGGAACAAGACACTTTCATAAGATAAACCTGCTTTAAAACAAGTAAAGAATGTCTAGAAATAAGTTAAATAATCTTGTAATATTCTTACAACAGTCTCATAATAAGAAATATTGGATATATTGACTACATTTAAGATGTTTACACTTGCTAAGATATCATTTTTGCAGTGTGATCATCCAAGCTGACCAGCTTAGTCATGCGAGCTGACCAGGTTGGTCATGCTAGCAAACCAGCTTGTTTGAGCTGTTCATGCTCTTTGTCCAGCTTGGTTATGTTAGTCATGGTGGTCAGCCAGCTTAGTCAGGTTGGTCATGCTACTAGACCAAAAGCAAATGAAAACATGCCATAAGCTGGTCAACCAGCTAACCTGCTTTACCAGCATAACCAGATCGAGCTGACCAAGCTCTTTTTTTTCAGCAGGGTTAGTAGGATGTTAAATTGACAGAGATTTACTATACATTGTGTACAGAAACTGAAGGTCTGTTTACTCACCTATGCACATGCCAGTGAAACTTGAGAACAGGATCTAAACATACACTCTGACACTCTGTTAACTGAGTGTGTGTATATAGGCTATGTGTGTTTTATTCTGCTCTTGACCCCAATGTGAACCAGAGGAGGAATAACCTCCTATGGGACAGACCCGCTCCTTGAAACTCGGCTAGCTAGAGGCAGCAGCGTGATGTAGCGTAGCATTTCTTAGCTTTAGCACATGGTGGCCTACAGCTCTTGAAGGCCTCTCTGAGGCCTGTGTTTATATCCCAGTGGCGTGGGCCTGTAGCTGTTTATGTAGACCGTTCCAGTAAGCTGAGATTAACCCGCTGACCTGCATGCTCTCTTGATACTGAGAGGCTCCTGTCTCGTCCTCCGCCATGTCCTCCTTCCACACACTCGAAATGATTACTTACAGCAAAGAGTGGGGCTCTAATGTAAAAGCCATTTCATCCTGAAGTTGTTTGGGTGCTGTGTTACCATATAATCATGTGTGGGCTGTATTATCTTTGAGATAAGGAAGTGAAGGGTGTATTTAGCTTGATAGTTTATAGAAGGAGAAGGTCCTTGTAGATGGGATTTTGTCAAAGAAGTATTATGGGGCCTCTTTAAGAAGTTTTACCTTTGTCATCTATGGACACTCAACCAGTTACAAATCAGAAATGCCCCTTGCTTTACTTTAAACATGTTTATTGTTTTCTGTCAAATGATCTCCGCATTGTTGGGAATGGGATATCACTCAAGTCTGACCATGTAAGACAGTGTCTGTCTTGTGAATCAATTGGTCTTCGGTTTGTTTGCAAAGCAAAGCAAGGCAAAGCAAAGCAAAGCAAAGCAAAATGATGCTGATACTGTTGCCTCTACTGCCTTGATCGGGTGCCACTGCTCACCAGCCTTCTGGACCGGCTTGATCACCACTGAGCTTCTTGCTGTACAACGCTGTGCAATCCTCACCCTCAGATGCTGCTGCTGCTGCATGATCACAAACTAATCAAATTAACCACTGATTTTTTCCCACTTTGTTCTATAATACTTCATACAAACAATGTTTGCTATCTGGTGTCTACCAGAGGAGGATGGGTTCCCCTTCTGCATCTTGGTTCCTCTCAAGGTTTCTTCCTCCTTTAGGTAGTTTTTCCTTGCCACTGTCGCGACGCTCATGGGGGCTTGGACCCGGATTTTTCTTTTCTTTTTCTTTCTGTAACATTGATTTTTCTGTAAAGCTGCTTTGTGGCAACACCCGTTGTAAAAATGGGGGCTTGGACCCGGATTTTTCTTTTCTTTTTCTTTCTGTAACATTGATTTTTCTGTAAAGCTGCTTTGTGGCAACACCCGTTGTAAAAAGTGCTGTATAAATAAATTTTGCTTTGCTTGGTTAGTTTGTTCAAATAAATTGTCCAAACCAGTTCATCTAAAAGAATATATGTAGGCTGTGTAAAATCACAGCATCAAATAACACATTTTAACATTTCTCTGTAGGCTGCAGGGCTATTGTTGTTAATTAGAACTATTATTAAAATAAAAAAAGATAAAGTTTACTTATTAACTAATAAAAAATAAAATCACAGCTTTCAAAAACATGTGTACTGCAACATAAACAAAAACTGCATGTTGGAGAGAAAAAAAATTGGATGGAAAGAATTATTGTTCTTGGTGTATGGAGGATGGTCTCAATCTCAAGTTCTTCTAAGACACAGACCACCATTCATTTATGGAATTTCAGTCAATATGACCATTGAGTGCAAGTTATTAATTTTTAAAATCTGGAAAAAAACAGTAAATGTATTTCCATATGTGGTATTTGGCTGACGTTCTTATCCAGATCGACTTACAATTTGATCATTTTGGACAGGTAGGCGAAGGTGGTGTTAGGAGTCTTGCCCAAGGACTCTTATTGGTATAGTATAGGATGCTTACTCAGGTGGGGATTGAACCCCAGTCTATAGCATAGAAGGCAGAGGTGTTACCCACTACACCAACATAAAGAAAATTACACTGAAGCCTCAATAATGAAATATGTAACACATTTTCGGTATTTATTGTTGTCTGTCCACACAAGTTCATTACACAAGTTCAGTCTTAGAAGTTGGTTGCATTTTCTGCTTCTCACAGTCTAAGCAATCCGACATTTAGTGATGTTGAGAACAGGGGTGGTCAGTCCATTGTTCTGAGAATAAAAGCAGCTTCTTTGTTTAATTTGCAGAATTTCTTTTTCTGGCTTATTTCTTTTTCTCAGCAAGACCTTCTTGTCAGCTAGACATCCTTTCAGACCCATAGCATTGGAGTTGGATGGAAACACGTGGATATATTCAGATCTGAAGCACTAGTGAAGCTTGATTTTATTCTTTCTCTTAAAGATGAATGCTTTAACTGCTGTTTATCTGATGGGGACAGTTTTGGTGGTCTTCCAGGTCTTGCATGGCTGCAAGGAGCCCCTGTAACGTAACATTACTTTTTCTCCTTGCTTATGTAAGTGGAAATCTTATATCTAGTTTCCTCACAAAAATCTCCTAAAATACGAATAACCTAATGGCTGTTTTGGCTGAAATGGTCTCTGACATTTGCACAATATTGTATTTAGTCCAAGAACCGTGGTGGAACCTTTTTTTCAGAGTGTGGAGGAAAGTGCAGGAGATTCTCATGGAGCTAGAAGAGGCTAGCTGGTAGTGGAAGTTCATGATGGGCTAGAGGGCAGAGAGTTTATTTTCCTCTCCTGCAGAGACTGTGATTAAAGCCTGGTGTTATTAGAGAACGTGTTGTAGCCACGTGTAGCCAGGTTTGTGCCCAGCAGTAACCAGCACCTCTCTATTGTCTTTCTGAACATGGACCATACTGAGCCTGCTGCCACTGGGGTGAAATGTGTGAATGCCAGTATTTGGGACTAGATATTAGCTCCATCCTACTATTGTTTCTCAGAGCTGTTGAGAAGTGATGCGTGGGGGTTAGGCAATGTTGTGGCACATTCTGTGTGTGCTGGTTCGTTGATGGGTTGCAGATGCTGCTCGTAGTGTGAGCCAAGCTTTTGTTCTGATGGAAGTCTTCATAGCTGACTTTCTCTCCGAATACGTGACGGTGCCAGGTCCACAAAATCTGGACGTGTGCTAAATATCACTAATTATCTTTTCTGCATGTCAGAGCGGACTACGTCTCCCTAGTCAGGCGTCATGAAACCTCTGTTGTGGTGGTGTGATGTTGTGCAAACTATGTGTTCCAGCTGCCACAGCAAACTGTTTTCTCTCCCCGTTGAAGCCTCTTCATTGGCTTTGAGTGGAGACCGCGAGAAATACTCAGCAGCTAATGGAATATTTAAACAATGAACTGCACTCGGAGGATGCAGGATTGTTTTGTTGTGATTTTTATGGCTCTCTGTTTGAATGCTTCACTATGCTGTCATGTTTATGCGCCTGAATAAATTTTATGTGAAATTTTGACTCAATAGCACGACTCTGTAAACACACAAGCCAATGAAAAGTTTTTTTGTTTTTTTTGGGGTTTGTGGGCGTTCTTGAATTTGTTTGTTTTCTCATAAAGATATGCTTTGAACATAGACTCAACCGCTAGAAAATTCAGGGAATATGACTGCAGCAAACAAGGAAACATTTCCAAAGCTGAGATTAGGGAAAGAATTCAAGTATGATGGCCATGGTTCAAAAACATTTAAAAACAGGTGCTTTTTTTGGCTTTTTTTTTTTTGCTCCTGACGTTTTATTACCTCTGCAATCAAAGCTGATGTAGAGAGCCAGCCTTGCTGAGTCCATGGCTTCAGTTGTCAGGAGTTTGCTGGTAATCGCTTTACTGCACTTGTCTTTCACCTTTAACTGCGGCCCACGTCTATCGTCTTCCAGTAAAAAGGCCTTTGCAGTGGACTGTTTCAGCACTGCCCTGTCATGATCCACACATTGACTGCAATTGTCTGCCCCACTTTGCTCTGATTACTGTTTTCGTCAAGCTCGAAACCAAATTGCAATTGTAATATACTTTCCATAAACACAATGCTCTGGCCTCTCATAAAACAGCTGAAAGCACTTACAACATTTAGCTTTTAGGTAAATGGGAAAAATTGATGGAGGAGGTCAGGAAAGTGTCCATTTCTCATGTTTTTGTCTTTGTCCTCATATCTCGGGGCAAGGAATATGAGCAAGAGGTATGACGGGATTGTTTTGTTTTGGTGTTTTTTTTACACAGCCTTCAGTTTCTCATGGAGGCTTTTTGAGTGAAGACTGAAGGCAATCCAGTACATCTCATTACAGATGTATCTTTTCTGCTGGACAATGCAGTATTACTACCAAATAATCCTTTAGTAAACTGCACTGTAATACTTTTTCAGGTCGTTGGTCGGAGTAGCATTTACCCTTTTTGTCTGTCCTAAAATTTCATCTCAAATCAGTCATTCCAATACACAGTCACTTATATTTTTCTTTTTAAATAACCAATAAAAGTGCTGAGGCCTACATGTTTTCATTAATGATTTAGTGCAGTGGTTCCTAGCCTTTTTCAAGTTCTTGCACTGTTGAGAATTAAAGCTTAATCAGTGCATCTTGGCTTAGGTATCAGTCTTTGATATGAGTTACTATGCAATGAGTAAAAAGTCATTTACTGCCAGTTTAAAATAAAACTTTGCTCATTGTTCACACGACTATAAGAGGTAAGTCTTTAATGTGTGCCATACATTTCAAAACTCAGCTAAAACATAAGAAAACAGCGCATCTCTATGAGAATGCTAATTTCTGGTAGTATCCCTATGGGATTCTAGCAGTTTCTTAGCGCTAAGCTAAAGGCAATTCACATGAACAAATATTTGGCCATTTTAGATTAATCACTGACATTTCAAGCTTCTAAAAGACATCCCTTGTTTTTCTTTGTAGCATATTCACAGTGTCTCTTACACTAGAGAGTTGGTAGAGCTACCAATGTGGTTTTCCTTTTGTAACAGCCCACTGATTAGGCTACTCATATTCACTATCTGTGATGTATCTAGGACTTCTAGCCAACACAAGAGCTTGCTTAGCTATATCTACCTGGATACCACAGAGAAAAGCAGTTCCTGAGTTTACAGTTTTTGTTTTAGGACATCCTCATCAGGTTTTAGACATCAGACGAAACAGCTTCAGGTCTCAGACAAAAACAATGGCAGTGTCTCAGCTCTCATACAGTTGGACACCAGGCAAAATGGCCTCAGACAAAAAGGGCATAGGGTACGCAGTCAAGTCACTGAAGTAGACACTCTGTTTGCTTCCTTGTCTACTTCAGTTATAGGGACCATCTGCAACTTACTGGACAACAGTATGTGTAAATGCTTGGAAATAAATATAATCAAGCAGACCCCCTTCAAAAAGGGTTCACAGTTGAGTATTTCATTTATACAAATGGTTCGTTAAGGAAGATTCTTTTTGAGTGTCTTTTATGTGTTGATTGTGGCCTGACTAGGCTGTGTTAGAACAGGAAAGCATTAAAATGTACAGGGTGGGAGAATTTCAGGGACTAGGAACCCCAGCTTTAGAATAATTACATCTGATCTCTACCTTAAAACACCTATACATTTGTCATGTGACAGTGCAGGGGTATATTCTGTTTGGTACCCAGAAATGACCTGTAGCTTCCACAGGTCTTCAGATAAGATGCCTTTATTGTCACTGCACAGTGTACAACAAAATTGAGCAGCAATCCAACAGCACTTTACACACAAAATAATTAAACATACGGCTAAAATATATAAAGTGCAGATTTAAGAAAAATCTGTTCTGTATTAATGAGCTATGCCAAGTTTATTGTCAACTGGGAAAAACCCTGCTGTCTTTGACAATCTCTTCGACCAAGAAACCAATCAGACGTGGGCAGGACGGATGACAGGAAGTGGGTAGACCGTGTGACCACATGTGCACAGTGTTTGTGCATGCAGTGCTCTGCGGGTCAAGGCTTTCTGCGCAACGTCGAGTAGCAACCTCGAGTAGCACATCAGTGCCATGAGCCACATCAATACAGTCAGTCCCCCACAGTGGGTATGGTTCGTATTATATCCCCCTCCACTGTCCCACTCCAGCCCCGCAGAACAGCCAGTCCTGGCTCAGTTAAGCCTCTGAAGCCTGTGAAGTTCATACGCAGCAACATAAATACCAGCAGGGCAGCGCTGTGTACAACATGGCTTGGTTGGGAATATAAGAATCCCACCACATGGCATAGCTGTTATTACAAACAGACATTAACCCTTTCATAGATAGATAGATAGATAGATTCACCCCTATCTTGTCCTTCTATTCACTGGCCACTTTATTAGTAACACCTACCATGTTCGTCCGCTTACTGGCCGCTGTATTAGAACCTTTATCTTGTGCTTTTATTTGTTTGTCACTTTATTAGAAACATCTAAATTGTGTTTTCCCTTACTGACCACTTTATTAGAAACCCTTTACTTGTACAGACACTCAGTGGCCACTTTATTAGAAATGCCTGTCTTGTCCTTCAATTCAATGGCCTCTTTATTATAACCACCTACCTCTTGTGCTTCCACACACTGTCCAATTTGTATGAAACACTTACCTTGTACATCTACTCACTGCCCATTTAATCAGAAACGGCTGTTTTTTGCCCTCTCCTGATTAGCCACTTCATTAGAAACCCCAACCTTGTCCTTGTGCACACTGACCAGTTTATTAGAAACCACTATCTTGTCATCTATTCATTGTCCATTTAATCAGAAACCCCTGTTTTTTACTCTCTCTTGATTAGCCACTTAATTAGAAACCCTTACTTTGCGATTCCACTTGCTGACCACTTCATTAGAAACAGCTACCTTGTCCTTCTGTTCACTGGCCACTTTAGTAGAAATGACTACCTCATTCTTCCAGTCACTGTCCACTTTATTAAAAATACCCATCATGCACTTCTGACTCACTGGCCACTTTATTAGAAACACCTTCCTCGTCCTTCTGTTTACTGGCCACTTTATTAGAAATGCCTGTCTTGTCCTTCCACTTACTGAACGCCTGCCTTGTACTTCTGCTTACTGGCCAATTTATTAGGAACTTTGTCTTTCTGCTGTATGTCTACCCCTTTTATAACTACATAGACAATATATTTCTGGGGGTCTTCCTGGTGAAAAGAACAACATTGGCCTACTCTGAGATTGAAATAAGGCCAAGCGTGGGCAGCCTGATCTGCGGGCAGCTGTGGGGTCAGATATGTGCTTAGCACTGTCCTCTCTGGGTCCAATCATAACCGGACCGCCCAGAGACTGACCCATGAAGGCTTCAGCCTGCTGTCAGAGGCGGTCTATCATTGGGCCAGCTGCCTGGGATGGCCTTGGATACATGCTCAGCCTTCTGGAGAGGTTATTACAGAACAGAAGAGGCTTCCAAGGACAATCTTGTGCGACTGATCATTCAAGCCCTCAGGCAACAATATTAAAGCCATCATTCACAAGAATGTAATCTTAAAAGATAATCGTGTTGGAGTGTGATTGCTTTTTAGGAATATTTAGACTCTGTTTTAAAAAAAAAAAGGATTAAATCTGTCAGTATGAATTTTATTAAACTGGCTGATGAAAATGTAAAAACTCAAAGCACACACTGTGAAGCTTTTAAATGATACTCCACAGATTCGTATGTGATATTTGGTGGCTTTGTGGGCTTATTGCTCATCTAGCCATAACATTTGCCTTTGCGAGATTACATTGTTGCCTCAATGTAATGTATGTGAGTCCACATGCATTATTGGCTTTGACATGCAATTACAAATAAAAAGGGGTTTGTGAGAACTGGAGACCCAGAGCTATTAAATGAACCATTTCCAAAATGTAGTTACAGTTGCATATAGCGCTGTGCATGGAAATGAAGGCGCTGATCTGAAACCTTTCTTTGAAAACCTGCCTCTCAGCCCATGCAGCAGTGGGGAGATAAGCATAGAGATCAATAATTTAAACCATATGTCAGACTCCGTAAGCCATATAATAGCAAACAATTTTACAAGCCAAGGAAATATTACACCCAGCTAGATGACAAGCCACCCCCTACTGTCTTATTCCCCTTCTCTCTTTCTTTCTTTCTGGACTTGTAATAGCAGTGTCCACATCTGTTCAGGGATTTGTTATTCAAAGTGAGCACCCTGCGAGGCCACGAAAGAAACCTAGTAATTTCCCGAGAGCTCTATTTCTCTTTTTATTCCTGCCACTAAACCACTGAGCGTTGTGCTCATGTAAAAGACGCAGAGATGCCTTCTCCTATTTTAACATTTAAAGGGAGAACAGAGACGCAAAGGGTGAGACAATGGTGGTCATTCTCTGCGTTAGTCTCTCTCACGCCTTGTGCCTCAGCAGAGAGGGTCAGCTCATCAGCTTACATTACCACTGTCCATGTTTCTGTTCTCCGCCAAAGCTCTTGAAACAGGCTCTCTTTGTGTAGAACTTGAGAGACAATCATTTGTGGTGGCAGATGACTTGAGTTTTGACAAGGCCTGATTTATCTCAGGCTCAAATGGGCTGTACAAGTGTCTCGCATGAGTGAATTGTCTTGGCCAGTCACTTTCCATATTTCTGTTTTATTTCTCCCCTTTAAAACTCAAATGTATACAAATTTTCTCTTACCCCAGTTGCAGTCGATGAACCATTTTACACTAGAGCTGTAAGAATAATGTGCCCAACATGAGGAACATCCTTGTAATTCAAGGGTGTTTTATTTACTCATTGAAATTTCTTGGAAACTGCCCCATGTTTTTCTGGTCTAGTGTATATATAATATGATCTGACTGCTCCAAAAAACAGTTTTCATTACAGAGTTTGCTCAACTGACTAATTAGCTTACTGAGGCTCCTTGTTTGACCCTTAATAAGCACAAGATCCTAACCATGGACTTGGGAACCCTTTTGTAGTTCTTAGATTAGATTAGATTAGATTAAGATTAAGTGACCCTTATTAGTCCCACAGTGGGGAAGTTTCACCTCCACAATCTAACCCATCCGTGCAGTGAAACACCACATACACGTTAGTGAACAAATACACTAATGGGCATTGAACACACTTGCCCTGTCACGGTGCTGGTTCCCTAACCTCCAGCCCATGACTGCCCCCAAAGTTAATGTATCATATTGAGGTTTAAGGTTTTATATGAAGATATAATACATAAACCCCTGGGAATATATATTAACAAGTTTAGAGCTTATGTCCAATAAGCATTGCACAAACTGTATGAATAAATGATGAATTTGAACTGTGTGGAGTTGTTAAGCAAGTCTATTAGAGATTACTTATGTTAGCCATGATGTTAGGCTGTTTGATTTAGGCATTCGATTTGCATAATGTTAATTGCACATAAGGATGTGCACGGGTACCCCAGATCTCTGTAATATGTTCAAGGTGCCAGCGTTGGAAAGCTGAAATCACTGTTTTGGTATTCATTATATTTCATTGCAGAGAACATGTACATTAACAATTCAAGGAAATTCCAAGTTTATGTTTTAACAGGACTGTATAATGTGACAGGTTTGCAAGTGTATTATAGGCTGTTTTCCAGGGACAATGCCCATTTTTGGCGGCCTGTCCAGCTGAACTTGTTCCCGGAAATATCCTATACACGTGAATTAAAAACTCATAAGCAGATAAGCAGACATCTTGCGTTGTGCTTGTTTTGGCCAACAGAGGGGGCTGCTGCTGTCTACTAACCATTTCTACCAATTTTAGAGAATATTGCTGTCCAAAACTCATAAGCCTTAAGCTAACAAGTATCAAGTGAATCTACAACATCACCAGAAACATCTTTTAAAGACGCGATGTAACCCAGGGAATCAAAGAAGGGGTGAGGTTACGTGACTTAAATCATACAACCAGGTGATAGGCTCATCTGATTTGTATAAGTACAGTCTACTTGAATGTGGGCTCCCATGTGATCTGCATCATTTTTTAGACTGCGCCACTTTTTCGGCCATCCATATATGGCATTTGGCAACACTGGGATCAAACTTAGAATCACTTAGGGCCACCACTTAGATAGTTGTGCCACTTAGGTTAGTTTGTTGTTTAAGCTATTAGGTATTATACTCTTCCTCTGTCTCCTATCTCATATCTGTCCTCTTTTCTCTCTTCTTTCCATAAATGACTAACGAACCTTAATCACCTACAGCTGTCTAATGAAAGACAAAGCCCTCACAACTACAATGAGAGTGAAGATGGAAACCCTATACCTGCATTGGTATGTGCGTTTGTCTTCTCATTCTTACATGTGATTATGCTGAATTAGCATTCCCCTCTTCTTCTGCCAAGCGACTGTGCCTTACTCTGCCAGACTTTAAGTGAATTTGAAGGTGGGACGTTAAAAAAAGGCTCCAGTGTGTGAAGGCCTTGTTATTTCAGAGTCTGATGCTTCTGAGTTCTTGTCACCTAAAAACTAGTTTCAGCATATTTTTAAGATTTTTGAAATAGTCTTGTTTATTCAATCTGTTGGAAAGGCAATAATATCTTCCCCCATCTTATTGATTGCAGAATACACTGATTGGAAGTGTGCCAGTCCTTAGATTTAAACCTTTTTGGCAGTCAATCTGAATTTTAATTGGACTCTATTGATGTGATATTCTTGAGAATGCACAAGACTAAGCTGCACATGTTGTACATTTGTCCTTATTTTTTTGGTGGTGTATTGTATGTATATGCAAATAGTGGTTAAAAAAATCCTAATACATAAAAATGTGAGTGGTTAACAAGCATAATTCTGATTAATAGACTGTTGTGGATTAATTACAGATCAGTGCAGACGAAATAAACTCTAACTGCTTTTTTCTCTATAAGAATCCATCTTTGGATTTTGCTCCTCCAAACTTCCATTCTCTCCAGCTTTTGGCCCAGTGTCCAGAGAGGCAGTTGGACCCAATTTGGCTATTGACTGGTCAGTACGTGATGATGATAGCATCTTGGCCGGCAACCCGCACCAATACAGCTTTGGGATGGAACCCAGTTCTGGGCTGAACAAAGACGCTTAGTGGTTTTGACATGTATATGATGTTTTACAGGGATGCCATAATATAGCAGATTTCTTTTAATGGACATCTGGAAGGAGTGGAGCACTTCACAAATCTGGAGGAGTGCTCCGCTGATGTCATGCCGATCCATTACTCGGAAGAAGTATTGTCTGCTAATGCAGGCGCTCCATATTGTGCCCATTGAGGCCTTGTTCCGTGGTCACAGGGAGCAGAAAACAAGAAAGATGATGACCTCTGGACATACATTCAGCCATGTGACATAAAAGGATTGGCGATTGATGGATGTGGTGCAGGCAGCAGGTCTCATGCAGCATGTCTGTGTTATGTTAGTTTGATCTGTAGCCCAAATGGTCATGCCTTGCTGGCTTTCAAGTGCTACGTTACAATGTGGCTCTCATTGTAGTGTTAAAAGAAGGAGCTGGCTCGTCCACTGGGGATCCCTTTAGCAGGTACACTGGGGAGGAGACATTTTCCTCTGTTCTTCCTGCTTCCTGAGTTGGACTGACCTTGGCTATGTGGCATGGGCCTAGCTGCATGTTCTATTTATTCCTTCATATTCATTCCCCAAAGCCGCAGAGAAATAGATGTGAAAGAAAAAGAGACAGACTAGACCTCTGGCTCTCCTATCCAATCTCACTTTCTGTTGTGGATATGAGGGCGAATCAGCCGCTGGACGTGGTCTTTGAGAGCTGGCTAAGTAATAAGTAATAAAGGCTACAGTGATTAGCAGATAAGACAATAAACTGTCATCAGCATTGTTTATGGAAAAACATATACCTACTGCTGTAGGCTGGATACGTATATATTAATGAATTGTTTTTAGTCACATCACAAAAACTATATAAAAACAGGTTGATTTTGCAGCCTAGTCTCCATGTATAGACTGTATAGACTGAAAAAGATGACACAAAGGGTTCTTTGAGCGATGCCATAGACGAAGCACCTTTGGTGAGATTGAAGGTATGAGAAATTAGGCATTTTAAAAGTTTATTGACCTTCATGTAATTCTATGCATTCAAAGATTCTATGCATTCTATACTCTATATGAACCTTCATTTTATGTGGAGACTTTAAAACTCTCCCACAAAACTCCCACACTCACAAATTTCATTTTAAAATGTTTCTCATAAGAACCATCCATTGAAAGGGTTTTAGGAGACTGCACATCAGACTCTTATTTTGTAGGGCCTATATCATGGAAAACCTGTTCATGTAATGTTCATATGACGCATGTGGTCATACTGACAGGTTGTAATACACTATAGGAGGCATAGAGGCGATATGGCATCTGTTGTTTTGGTGCACCAAAGAAAATTTTTGCCTACACGGAATTTTGAATGATGATGGTGTCGTGACAGCACAGGAAACCACTGAAGACATAATGGTTGCTAATAGTTGATTAATCAAATAATAGTCCATAGATTAGTTGATTACAGAAATGATTGTTGGTCACATGCCAATAAATTATGTGCATCACACTAAATAATTAACATTTCATTTCAGATAGAATAGAAGAGAACAGAATATAATAGAATTAGACCTGTGCCCAATGACTGGTAACCAATAGTACGAATGCATTCATCTCTAGTTTAAAAACCTGCTATTCATTTATTGATTTGTTCATGCAAAACATAGCAAGGCAGTAATATTTCCACACATAGACATAGTCGAAACTTTACAACCCGTTGGCTGCATTAATATCCTACATTAATTCCACATTCATTGCACATAACATAGATGAGATTGTTGTAAAAATACATCTATTTAACTGTGTTGGTTCAATGCTCTCTGTGCTACAGGCAGATATCATGCCTATATAAAATGCTGCCTGTGGAATGATGTCCATTTTAGGACATCTTGAGAAAACATCATCAGCTTTCACACATCAGACACAACAGCTTCGGGGTCCAGGACAAAAACACATAAGTAAGATCATCTCAGCTCTCGTCCATCAGGAGAAACGGGTCATTAAAAAACAGACTCAGGGTTCAAAGAAGAAGGCACCAAACTAAGCTAAGTAGCCTCGATTGGTGAATTTATGCAACATTGCAATTCTGTTCTTTATAACTGTATTAATTACATTTTCATGGCCAAGTTAAATATGGCAGTATATTACAACCACAAACTAAGTTGTACTAAGTTCTCTTTTATTATGTAGATTAAGCTTCAGCTAACAAGCTATTACTTTGTTTGTTCCTGCATCTGCTTCAGTGTTAGGAACAATCTCATGACCAGATGAATAAAAGTGTTGCCATTATTATTGCTATTGTTATTTTAATTACATTTTATTATATTATTATTACCACATTTAAGGTGACTCTTAGGCCTGAATGGAATGGAATGGTCTTAACTAGGCTAGGTTGGGCTGGGCTGGGCTAGGTTGGACTGGACTGGGCTGGGCTGGGCTAGGTTGGGCTGGTCTAGGATGGGCTAGATAAGTCCATGCACAGCTATACACAAAAACACATTAGATTCACTTTTAACTGTAAAAATATGCAATTTCTATATGTAAATATGCAAAGTTTTCATCAGATTTTTGCATGGGTAATGGTAAGTCCATGTGGTTGGTTTTTATGCTCTCTGTTGGCACTGTTTCATTTCAGCCACAGGTTGTAGCACTCTCCCACGCATGTGTCTTTATGTGTGTGTGCTCTAGCGGGGGTCTTTGGCAAGTGGCACTGTATGTCAGAACTGCTTCAGCTGTATAGCTGTAATGAGTTGCTGGAGGACCTGCTGCTTTCCCTCAAGCCGACGATCATGGAGGCAGTGGACGGTGGGAGGTATCCCATCATCCACCCCCCCATCCACAACTCTTCACCCCTCTGAAGTGATGCCAGAGAGAGAGCGAGAGAGAGAGAGCAAGTTCAGCAAACAGCTGTGATAACTCATCTCTTCTTTTCCCCAATCGACATTACCCCTTCTTTTCGCATTTCTCGTCTTATTTGCACTCATTCCTCTCTCAAGACCTATGCATCATTTTTGCTGTCTGTTTCATTCAGTGCTTTTCTGCCTCTACGACTGTCTGTCTGTCCTCTGTATTCTTTTTTTATCTCAAGCCATCTATCAATCTGCTGAACGTCTTTATTTTTGGAATCAGAGAATTTGATTGATGGCCACAGTAAAACGGCCGTATTGATATTGTGGAGAGGGTAGTGCATGTATGGCATGCTTGGCCTTGTTCAGAAGAATCCCTTTGAGTGAAGAATGTGCTGCATCTTCTCTTTGATCTCATACTGCTTCACCTTAGGAAAAGATTCACATTCAGTACCAGCTCTACCTGCCTGAAAGCGATATTAACACTGATCGAGTGGAGATGACTTGTGTTTTGGAGGTTGTTTGGAGGTTTTTGGAGTGCTTTGAATGGTTTATAATGTGGTTTCTAGTGTGATTGCCCTTCAGTTCAGCAAAGACTCTTATGGAGGTTAGCATTTACACACACACACACACACACACACACACACACACACACACACACACACACACACACACACAATTTTCTAAGCCACTTACATTTATACTTATTACATTTAAGTACACTATATGTCCAAAAGTATCCGAGCACCCTTTAAAAATTGTGATTTCAGCTACTTATTGCTGCACTTGAGCCATACCCAATGTCCAGCATCAACCAGAGGAGTGAAGAGCCTCCAGCATTGGGCTGTGGAGCAGTGGAACTGCGTTGGGTGATGGAGCTCCATCCAGTACCTTTGGTAGGAGCTGGAGTGGCATTGTTTATGATCCAGAACTGGTCATCCAGTACCTGGCCTCACTAATGCTTATAGGGCTGAATACAATCAAATCCTCAAAGCGATGTTCCAACAACTAGCATAAAACTTTGGATGGATGGATAGATAGATACAGTACAAACATACACAGATAGATACATAGATTGATACATATATCTAGATAGATAGATAGATAGATAGATAGATAGATAGATTACTCAATAATATTCGAGCTGTTTCTTTCTTCACATAACACTTTTTCACTTAAACTTCTTGGTGGGTTCCTTGTAATTTGTGAAATAGTGCCAACACACTCTCCTACCACTGTGTATTTTTGTAAGTCCCCATGACCGAGTACAGCATCAGCGAATGCTCCCAGCCTGCTTGTCTGTCTGCCTCTCTGACGCAGCTGTAAGATTACGGGTGGCCCGACAGTGGCCTACACGGATTCTGTAATGGAATTTATAGGTTGTCTAGTAGTCTGCTTTCTTGTGTGCATGACCGAACATATCAGTGCAATGCTCTCGGGCTCAGAGGGCCATATGATAGAGCGGTGAGCCAAATTGTCTAGTTAGCATGTGCTCATATCGTGACAGTCTTGGCATCCTGGTCCTGTTTAGCTTGGCTGTGAACTTTTACTGATTGGGTGGTTTTGTTTCCAGCCTTTTGGTTTGTTTGAGAAGTCATTCTAAATGAAAGAGAAGACTGATGAAGCGATGTCACTCTGGCTGTTGGATGTGCTTCCAGCAATCCAAATGGAAATCACAAACCATGATTTATGGCTCTGAAATACCTTGTTTGGGCTTTTGGAAGTTTTCCTACGTGTCTCCACTCACATGACCCGTGACCTTATGTTCCCCCTTCTAACTTGACCATTTCTTCAGAATTTAACAAAATGTATTTTATGTTGCTATTGTGTTTTTGTAATTAAAATATTTTGATAGTTTAATACTGACTACAGTTTTTTTTTATCAATTTGCAATTGAAATCAGTGTCCAGTGGCTACTGCTCTGAAGTCATAGGCATTCCAAGGATCCTATGTTTAGTTGACATTAGGGGCTTAAGCCTCGTAAGACACTCAAACCTTGGCACTAACTATGGCCAGCTGTGTAGCTGCTATGGCAAGGTGCTAGGGTAAAAGTTAAAATTACTATTAACAGTTAGCTAATTACTGATAGTACATAATGTATCCACAGCCAAATTAATACAGGTATCATTATGAAGATTAGCACTGTTAGATAAGATATCAAATTCTCATTTTACAAACATCCCGTAAAACCTCATACAATTCTAATTAAACATTGTGCCACTTTACCTGAAAATATGAATATAAATCATCTAGAAGATGAAAAATATTTAAATCCTTTATTTCATCAAGCATGTATTTCATGTGTTTTGTGTGTTTTAAGCACATAAGCATGTGTTTTGCTGCCATTTTGTTTATTTCCAGTACCGGTGTCTGTTTTTTCACATGCGCAGACTGAGAAATGTGAAAGAAATCTGAGTAAGGGTACACATGCACTGAGAAATCTGATTACTGAGCTAAAATCCAGCTCTCTTTATTGGATTCCTTTTTTGGGTTTGTAGACGATCTAAGAAATTGGGGTATGCTGTTTACATGGCCATTTGAATAATCAGATAAATGCAGAAATCTGATTATGATGGGATTATTGAGTGCATGTAAATGCACTCAATGTTTTGTTTGCTTACAGTCAGCAGTGGCAAGCTCCTTCCTCTGTTAGGTAGTCATCATTTGTAATAATGTTAGTAATAAACTGGCCTGGAACATACTAGGAGCTGCAGCAGACGTTTTAAACAATTGCATAGACATTTCGTACATTCCAATGTGCATTTCTTCCATTGGATTAGACAGACTCATTGCAATATTCAAATGCTGAATTGTATTTTCTTGCTTATACCTTGAAGGGTTAAGAGTTCCAAGAAAAATCCATGCGTTAAGAAGAACTACACTCTCCCCTGAATCTTGAGGTGTTTGTTCAAAGGATTAAGAAAAGCAGTGAGGATAGAGGAATGGCGTCCGAGCCACAGAACGCCGCAAGTTATCTTTGGCGTCCTCCAGCATGTTCTCCAGTAACGCAATGCCCGTTTAGCCAACTTCTGGACTTACCTTTCCAAGACAGCAATCATCACGCTGAAGGAACAGTGTTCCAGCATTCACTCTGATTTCTTACTTTCCCGCCACCAACAAGCAGGAATGAATGATAGAGACAGCATCACTGATTATATACAAAACAAAAAAACTTTGCCCTATAGGTGAGAGGAACAAGTTGCACTAAAAGAGGCTCCTGTGTTTGATATCATTTTGTAATGTGCATCTGTATGATGACGTGCAAGAGCTCAGTTCTGTGTTCAGGCACGGTTGCGTGAGTGAAAAGCAGGTAAAGCACTGTGGATTTAGGTGAGATTTTGAGTGCAGTTTCAGGATCGTTTGAGGTTGAAACTCTGCTGAACTTGTTATGAACTGGCCCACAGATGCCTGTTATTATCCTGGAAAATGGAAATGGACCCTTAAAATGTATATTTGCAAATCTCTCCCACTCTGCTCTGTATGAATGTGTGTGTTTATAGATACTGATGATCAATAAAAAGCTTCTGACTGTGTACAGTGCTTTTTACAAAATCTCAGTGTTTCATTTTTTTTAAGAAGCAATGAAACATTGTGTGGTTTCAGAAAACTCAACCCTATGCCCTACATGCTCAGACATGGAGGGGACCCTTTGGACCATTTCGGAGGAAAAGTAATTCTGCACCATCTGTCACCTTGGCTTCTCTGTGATCCCTATAGTCTGCTTCCGAAATGACAATAATGCTGATGAAACATACGTATAGCTGCATAGTCTCCGAGCACAAACAAAAAAGAGAGAGAAAAGTTTGACAGCCAGCATGACATCAGAGAGAGAGAAGGGCAGAATGGGTGTGATCTAAATTCATCTTGTGTGAACTCAAGCCCAGAGTGGGAAAGTGAACATTCACCACCGTTAGCTTGCCGCTATTACAACACAGAAAAAGACTGTAGACTGTAAGACTGTAAAAAGACTGACTAACATGAGCATTATTTCAATTGTGGTGATTTTTGGAAAAAACGGGCAGAAAAACATATTATGTTGCCTTTTTCTTTTTTCCAGATCACTTGCGTGATTTGCTGTGGCAATTTCTCAGAATTGTTCATAGTGGTGGTGATAGAAACCAAACGTCTGAAGAGTTCAATGACTCTAAAAGCTCCCTCACAGAGAGTTTTTACATAAAAATTGTTATGAATACACTGTCTGAAAGAAAGTTTTGACATTAAGTTTTGACACATACACACACACACACACACACATACACTCACACACACACACACACACACACACAAACTCTCAAACATTTTATTAAACACGCAGCAGAAGAATGCCACTGTCCAGTGCTGTTTAAAGTAGGGCAGAGCAGGTCAGGTCACTAACATCCACACATCTCCGGTACATAGCAGACACCAACCCCACAGGCCAGCACAGAATGGCACAATAACACAATAACAACACCACTATTTATAAATGTTACTTTGTGTGTGGTGTTCTCCCAGAGGGCTCCGCGTTCGTCACTACACATGGCCATGCCTCCCAAGTGTCCACAGCCAAACTAGCTGGTAGCAGGACATTGGTATATATGTTTTTGTCAAAGTTTAAGTTTCTGAATCATTTTAACACACCAGTGGTGTAAAAAAGATTATGAAAAAGTTCATTTCTCTAGGACAGAGCATTTCACATAAAACCACTTTGAACTACTTTTTCTACATCTCAACCACTGAATTATGTAGAAATTATGAATAATTGTTGGAATTTCCCTTTTAGTGTGATTACAACATGGTAAAGCTACGACTGTGTTCTCACAGCTTATGCATTTCTCATCAGGTGGTGGTAACATCAGTTCACTGATTTGCATATTGTGAAATAGATCTACATCTTGTACTCCTATTCACCAGCATCTTATTCAAATTTGAGTAAAAAGCCACTTTCTGCCTCGGTGTAGTTCCAATCTAAACATCTTAAATCCAGCTGCTCAACTCCTGTTACTTCATTGTGCTGCTGTATCTCCCACTGAAATACACCCTTGAAATGGCAAATTCTGTTGATGGATCTCTTGATAAAATGGGTTATTTCCAGCTGTTGCCTTGGTGAATCAAGTACGTTGCATCTGAAGTATTACTTCCAAGAAGAACTCACTGTGTTATATCAATTATATCAGTAATAACAGTGACGTTTGCCATGGAGGATGCAGACTATGCTGAACAGTGCCCTCTACAGATAAATCAACAGGCAGAAAACTAACAAAAGCAACAGCACAGTGCATATAAAAATACATTTGAATATATATATATATATAGAGAGAGAGAGCTGAAAAGTCATCGCTCAGTCAACACTTATTTTGCCATGTAACCGCGTAATCCAGCCTGCTCCAGAAATGCTGTGTTCTATTTTCTCTGCCTTTTTTCAGAAGCCACTACATTTGAATACAGCCAGTTGGTGTTGTGGAAAGAAACTTCAGCTTACTTTTGCCCTCCTGCTTTTAGCGCCCTTTAAGCACCCAGAGCACTTTTTGCTTGCTTTAAATTTTTTAATTTTAAATATTTGATATGCATAGAATTCAAAAGCCAAGTTTCTGACTGCGGAGTAAAAGAATTATCTCATGCGTCGCCACGGCTAAAATGAGGATGAGGGCAGGTTTGCTTCTCTCCTTACACATCTTGCATTCGGTAGCTGCCGGTCATGCCAGGGACCAGAAGGAAATATTTGTCTTAGAGTGCTGTGTGGGAGCTTGTGTCCTCTGGTATTCGGAGACCCATAGCCGAGCGAACTGCCCCTGTGCTTTCATTACACAAGTCAAATCTTCATGGAAAACGGCTCTGTCCATGAAGCAGATCCTACGTCAAACTGCCGTTCAACTCCTCCATGCTCTGTTACCTCGAGTTTGAACTGTCCAGGTGATGCACTTCGAACTACTGTCACGCTAGCCTTGAAGGAATAGCATGAGGTACAGCAGTGTTTAATAATATTATACCCCCTGCTAGATTGTAAAACTTCTGAGCTTCAGGGCCTGGCTTTGTAGAATGGGGGGAATCATCTGTCCACATTCAAACGCTCATCTTCCTGCAGGTTAGATCTGTTCTACTTTGTTCCTAAGCATATGGACTGGTGTCCTGAGTATATGGTGCCCATGCTGTCTATAATCTCATGGTTTTAGGTTATACGTAAGGTATGCACTATGTTTTCAAATTACACTGCAAAAAAAAATAAAAAAATCTCTTAACAAGTGAAAACATCTTAAACATCTTAGAAAATCTGATCTTTCGTATTATGAGATTGTTGTAAGAGTATTACAGGATTATTCCACCTGTTTCTGTGCGTCTTTGCTTGTTTAAGTGATTTTATTTAGTGAAAGTGTCTTATTCTCTTCATGGATTAGTTTGCTTATTTTAAGAAATAATGCTTAAACAATGGGGCAAGCTTTCATAAGCTAAAACTGCTTAAAAACAATACAAAAAAATTAAAACAATTAAAACAATTTTAAAAAATTGTTCTTACAACAGTCTCATAATGCAAAATAGTAGGTAGGTTGACTACATTTAAGATGTTTATACTCGCTAAGATACTGTTCTGTTTGCGCTTTATGAATTTATACATGGCACTATACTATGAAACTATACGGCACCGTTTTGCTTGTTATGCATTGATTTAGATTGTGTATATGTTTATACAATACTGCACAAAAGTCAAGGACCACAGTTTGTTTATTTATTTAATTATTCCAGTTTTAGTTGGGAGGTATTATTTTATGTAATTGATTATGGATGGTCATCCTTAATCATCCTTGTTTACATCTTCCATTCTTTTTCAAGAGTCTTGCTCTCAGTTTTTCAAACAAATCTATAGGGACATTGTTACACACTTCCAAAGTTCAGTCTTAGAAGTTAGTTTGCATTTCCAATTTTGGAAACTCCTGTTTTTTTTTCCTCCTTGACATTCCTTGTCCTTGTGCAAGTGGATTATCTTACATCTCCTCAGAATTATCCCCTGAAAAATGTATAACTTGAACACAATGGCTGTTTTGACTGGTTTCTGACTTTTACATAGTACTGTATATTTTTGTTATTGGACGTTGTGCTAACTAGAGATATTAATTGTATCTTGATCTTGGGGAATAAAAAAAGCTGCACTAATACTTGCAATTGCAACTGGTAGTTGTGATCTAAAGGGATTTGTACACTTCATGCAATAGAATAAAGTGAGATAAATGAGATATTAACAAAGCTGACTGTTCCACAGTTTACCACAAAACACAAAATCACAAAAAAATGACCAAAGTGTCTGTTTGGGGCCTGACATCCATCTCTTTCTTTTTTTCTTTATTTCTCTGTCTTTCTGGCCAGTTTTCAGGCTCTGTGAAAGTCATTATGTCGCTCCTTCACTGCGCTGGCTGCCAGCTCTCTTTCTCCATTTGGCCCAGCTGACCCGATAAATAACTCAGAGAGGCAGAAGCTGTCTCCAGGTGCTTCGGCTGAGGGTACACCTCTGCGTATAGGAAGCCTAGTGAGGGCTGTCCAGCACCTGCACTCTGTTTGTGTGGATGTAGCATAGTGAAGAGAGATGGACACATACTGTGATTATTCAGTGAGGCAGTGTGAGCAGTATTTAATAGAGAGAATAGATATGAGGTCTCGATTAAGAAATCTTTTCACCTTGTACTGTTGTGTGAACCGTATGTGCTGAACTTTTACATTTATCTACATGTCTGTCTGTGCTCTAAAGGTGTTATTAACAAATATCAAATAAACAAACATTGCTCACTGGCCCCTTTTAAAGGTGTTAACAAATGTCAATTATTCACCTGATTGCAATTATTTTAGTGAATTGCACTTATTATTCTGGGAAGGCTGTATACTATATGCTGGAACATTGCTGTGAGAGTTTAATTGTATTCAGCCCTAAGAGCATCAGTGAGGTCAGGTACTGATGTTGGATGATTCGTTCTGGGTAACAAACCCCACTCCAGCTCATCCAAAGGTAGTGGATGGAGCTCCATCACTCCAGAGAACACAATTCCAGTGCTCCATAGCCTGATGCTGAGGAGTTTTATAGCCCTCTTGCTGATGTTTGGCATTGGACATGGTGACATTAAGCTCATGTGCAAGTTTTAAGGAGCACTTCACTGTATTGGCAGTGCCTTTCTAAGGATATTATACAAGCTGCAGTCAAACACGTTTGTCGGCAATGTGCCAAATTCACCAATAAGCAGGGGTGTCTGGAGACTATTAGTTGTCGATCCATTCACTTTCCTTATCAGAGCTGTGATTAAGTCTCTGCTTGTCTCTCTGTCTCATTCAGGTAAAAGCCAGGGATGCAGATGGTGGCTCGTTTGGCTCGGTATCCTACTCTCTGGGCTCCGGGCCTGGCAGTTTGACCCCTCCTCACTTCTCTATCAACAAAGACAGTGGCCAAATCTGCACCAGCGCCAGCCTGGACCGAGACCAGGGCCCAACCAGTTACGACTTCACAGTCACTGCAGTGGACGGGGTGAGTTGTGGCCCTACCAACATACCAACATAAATAAAAACAGAATACGATGATTTGCAAATCCTTTTTAACCTATATTCAATTAAATACACTACAAAGACAAGATATTTAATGTTCAATGTTTAACTTGCACTTGTAGATGGAGCAACGAACTGTGTTCACTGACAGTGGTTTTCTGAAGTGTTCCTGAGCCCATGTGGTAATATCTGTTACAGAATGATGTGGGTTTTTAATGCAGTGCTGCCTGAGGGATTGAAGGTCACGGGCATTCAATGTTGGTTTTCTGTCTTGCTGCTTATTTGCGGAGAGTTCTCCAGATTCTCTGGATCTTTTGATGATATTATGGACTGTAGATGATGAAATCCCTAAATTCCTTGCAATTGCGTGTTGAGAAACGTTGTTCTTAAACTGTTGGACCATTTGCTCATACAGTTGTTCACAAAGTGGTGAACCTCGCCCCATCCTTGCTTATGAATGACTGAGCCTTTCAGGGATGCTCCCTTTATACCCAGTCATGACACTCACCTGTTTCCAGTTAACCTGTTCACCTGTGGAATGTTTTTGAGCATTCCTCAACTTTCCCAGTCTTCTGTTGCCCCGTCCCAACTTCTTTGGAACGTGTTGCAGGCATCAAATTTAAAATGAGTGAATATTTGCAAAAAAATATAAATTTTATCCATTTGAATATTAAATATCTTGTCTTTTTAGTGTATTCAATTGAATATAGGTTGAAAAGGATTTGCAAATCATCGTATTCTGTTTTTATTTATGTTTTACACAGCGTCCCAACTTCATTGGAATTGGGGTTGTAGTAGCTTTTCAAACGATGTTTAGAAAACAAGAAAGTTTGTAAATATTATTTATATTCATTAAATTATTCATTAAATGTAAATGTTAATGTATTTAAATGGCTGTTGCCTTTGATAGGTTAACGGTGAATATAGTGAAGTGATTCTTAGAGATTTTAAAAATGCAGTCAGAGTACCAGTACTGGGAGATATTGGTATGTTGTATGTTCTGTTTTCTGTATGTGATCTGTAAGTGCCAGGTTACTAACGAATCAAAGTATGTACAAACACGCTTTGCAGTACCACTCCTTCATCTAAGGCTTAACTGATACTGATACCTGTAGAGGCACAGAGGATTCTCTTGCTGGATGCGATGTTACAGAAATGCAGTCAGTTAAGCAGTTTTTACATCCAATAAGGAAGAGAAAAAAGAGTGAGAGGAAACTGGGAATGGGTCTCATGGCAATGCTTTAGGAGTCGCACAGCATCTTGTGCCATGGCAGCCTAAACGATACTTAAAAGTGCTGGGCAGCAGCGAAAGGAAATTGCAGCAGACATGTTAAAGCAATCTAAGAGTGCAGAGTCTTAAAGAGCACAGCGCTGTAATATTTAATAAGCTGGAGCCCTGCTGCGCTCCCCTCCTGCCATGTAGGAGAAGGCTGTGTGGCGTTCATGCTACGCGGGACAGTAACAGTGCAGGCATTTAAGATCCCTGCTTCCTGCCACCTTACACAAACTGCAGGCCTCTCCAGGGAAATGATCAATCCACTGAAACCACCCGTCAAGATATGTTCAGTGTCTGAAGTTTGCTTCCTTTGTTGAACCAGATAAAAAGTATTCAGACAACAAGAGAGCTGCTACTACTGTTTTAGCTGAGCTGCATAGTTTGCTGCAAATTTATAGATAACAATGTGTCATACAGTGTCGGAAAGCACATAAGCAAGTCCATTGAAGAATGCCTAACAACTCACCATGGCTTGAGGCAAGTGTGTGATGATTTATTCCATTTTGATGATGGAATGAAATTCCATTACTTGTTAGCTCTATTAGCCGTGCAGCTCTAGTACAAAACTAAAGAAGCACCCTTGCCTTGATTGATCAACTACATTGGGGTAAAGGAAAAATTGTGTAAATTTGTTTGTAGAACTAATACTTTAAAGCTTCTGTGCCCTCAGGGAATGTCTAAGGAATCAATAATTAGTTTTAAAGTCTTAAACTATGTTTGGTTTGAAGATAAGAATCTTCAGCAAGCAAGCACATCAACACAAGAGCTAGTACAAGCTGCATGGTTTTTGACACAGCCTGGCTCTATTTCTTTCCACAGGGTGGGTTGAGCTCTGTGGCCTACGTGCGTGTTGACCTGCTGGACATCAATGACAACCGGCCAGCCTTCTACCCTCAGCACTATGCTGTGAGTCTGAGCACCCAGAGCAGTCCCGGCACCTCTGTCATACGAGTGACCGCCCATGACCCAGATGCGGGAGAGAACGGTAGGGTGACATACCGCACAGCGCCCGGGGGAGGCTCACCCTTCTTCACCCTCAATAAAGATACTGGTGAGGATACTGGATCTACCACAAACACACCATGACACAGCTTTTTTATCTCTGGTGAAACGCATCATAGCACAGGTTTCATACCACCAGTGACAATTTAGATTTAATACTGTCATAAAAATATATAATCACACAGCTTTTATACAGCTAGCAAAAATACATCATTACACAACTTTTAGAGCATCAGTACTATGCATTACAATCAGCTTTTATACCACCAGGAAAAAAAAACATAACACAGCTTGGATACCAGCATCAAACCATAGAAAAACATGGCTTTTATTCTGCCAGTGAAACACATTAAAACACAACTTTTGTATCGCAAGCACAATAGCACAGCTGTTACACTAGTCAAACACACCACAGCACAGGTTTTATACCACCAATGAAGCACAGCATAACACAGCTTTTTTACCACCAGCAAAACATGTCATAACACAGCTTTTATACAACTAACAAAAAACACAAAAACACAGTCTTTAGACCACCAGCACAACACTTTACAGCACAGTTTTTCCACCACTAAAGAAACCCATCATTACACAGCTTTTAGAACACCTGTGAAACACAGCTTTTACGACCAGTGAAACACACAATAACACAGCTTCTGTCCTTCTTGCAAAATATACCATTATGCACCTTTTATGCCACCAGTGACAGCATAACACAGCTTTTATATCACCAGAGAAACACCCCATAACACAGCATTTATACCACCAGCACAACACACTGTAACTGTTTTTACACCAGCAACAAAGCCCAACATAACAGCTTTTAGACCACCTGGAAAAAAAAAACATAACACAGCTTGGATACCAGTAACAAAACACAGCAAAACATAGCTTTCATACTGCCAGTGAAACACATTATAACACAACTTTTATATCACAAGCACAACTCACTAATGCACAGCTTTTATATCAACAACAAAAACACAGCATAACACAGTTTTTAGACCACTACTGAAGCACAGCATAACACAGTATTTATACCACCAGTAAAACAAACCATTACACAGTATTTATACATCCAGCAAGACACATCATAACACAGCTTTTATACCACCAGCAAAACAAGTCATGACACAGCTTTTATACAACAAGCAAAAAACACAACACAGCTTTTAGACCACCAGCACAACACATTACAACACAGCTTTTCTAACACCAACAATGAAACACTCCATTACACAGATTTTTGACCACCAGTGAAGCACAGCATAACAGATCTTTTATAACACCAGCAAAACAAGTTAGAACACAACATTTATAACACCAGTGAAAGGTTTAATACTATTAATGAAGCACAGAATAACAGTGTTTACACCACCAGCACAACATACCATATAACACAGCATTTATACATCCAGCAAAACACATTATAACACAGTTTTTGTACCACCAGTGAAGTACAGCTCAAAACAGCTTTTGTACCACCAGTGAAATATACCAGAGAAATGTTTTTATATTACCATATCTTAACACAGCTCTTAATCCCCCAGCCAAGAACACCTCCAATGAATATACCATAACACAGTTTTTCCAATTTGGAGAATGTTTCTGACTTAATTAATGAATTTGTGTAAATGCACTTTTCATACAGAGAATCACAGACATTCAGAAAACAATCCGTTATTTACAAAAGCTGAATGTTTGCAGACTGGATTCTGGATTGCTGGGTTTTGTTTAACTGGTGGAGTGTTTTTAATTTCAGGAGTCATCTCACTGTCTCGCTCTCTACACGGCAAAGCAAACTCAGTCATTGCCATGGTGATCTCAGCCCAGGATGGGGGTGGCCTCACTGCTCCAGTCAATGCCAGGGTCAATATCAGTATCGTGGCAGGCCTGGTGGCGCCCCCTGTGTTTGAACAGTCGCAATACTTCTTCACAGTGACTGAGGACGCACTGCGTGGGACACAAGTGGGCACTGTACGTGCCAGCTCTAAAAACGGTGGGTGAGCTGAATAGAAGGGCTTTAGTAAGGGTCTGGGGCGCTCTCACATGCCAAAGCTCACAGTGCATACCCACATTTATCAGTCATGCTGGACTACGCGGTCAAACTTGTTGAAAAGCAGTATCTGGCTTTTTTTCTTCACTCGGCACCACTTGTACAAATAGGCATGGAGCCACTGTACACACCTCATTTAGAATCGACATTAATCACAGATTCCATTTCACCACTTAGATTTTTAAAGAATTTTCTTTGGATATTTGAGCTGCTCCATCACGACGTCACATGATGAAAAAACAACTCATAACACGTTTAGCCTCTGTGCTGGACATGGCTGTGGACTGATGTGTCTCTTTTTCCCTCTCTTGCACTCGTTTGTATTTCTTTTTTTCATCTCTCTCTCTCTCTTTTCACTGTCCATATATCTTTTGCTCCCTCTTTTATCTCACAATTACTCTCCCCTTTGCTGTTTTTCTATACTTTTCTCTTTTTCTCTTGCACTTTTGTGCCTTATACTCTCTTTTTTCATCTCCTCTCCCTCTCTCTTTTTTTGTCTCCTCTCCCTCTCTCTTTTCCACTCTTTCAATCTCGCTCTGTCTTTTTTCTGCTTTCCCTATATTTCTCTCCCTTTTTCTATCTCATTCTTTCTCTTTCCACCTCTCTCTCTTGCCTTGGGTTCTCCTTCTCTCTTGCTCTCCCCTTTCTCTTTCCATTTCTCACTTCTTCCTCTCTTATAGTCTCTTTCAGGAGTGCTCTCTCTCTCTCGCTCTCTCTCGCTCTCTCTCTCTGTTTTCCACTCTCCATGTATATCTCTCTCCTTCTCTCTCTCTCTCCTTTTCTCTTTTCCCATCTGACATGCACTTGCCCCATGCTCTCTTTCTCCCTCCTTTATTCTCTTTTCTCCCTCTCTATTTATTAATGTATCTCTCCTTTTTTCTCTTGCTCTTGCACTCCCTCGTTCTCCACTTTCTATCTCACACTCTTTCGCTCTCTTCTGTCATACCTATGTTTCTCCTTTTCTCTCTCTTTCCACCTCTCTTTCTTGCTCTCTCTTTTAGTCTCTTTCATGTGTGATCTCTAGCTCTCTCTCTGTCTACATCTCTCTCTCTCTCTCTCTCTCTGTCTCTCTCTCACACACACACACACACACACACACACACACACATATACATACTTTCTCTCTTTCTTTGTCTGTTTATCTCTGTTCTCTTTTGTCTTTCCAGGTATCTCAAAGGATATCTACTACACCATCTGCTCCGGTGACCCAACTGGCTATTTCACAGTGGACCCTGAGACCGGAGTCCTGAGGACCAGCTTGCCACTGGACCATGAGGCTCAGCCCACCCTAGAGCTGGAGATCCAGGCACAAAGCGGGAACCCCCCAGCATTTGGCCAAACCCGCGTTCGCATTGCAGTGGCAGATGTCAATGACAATGCTCCTGTCTTCATCCCATCCTCCTCTGAATCTCTGATCATTCCAGAAGATACAAGAATGGGCACAGTCATGTACAAGATCCAGGCGGAGGACCATGACTCAGGACACAATGGCGTTCTCACCTTTGACCTGATCTCCAGCAGTGCCCACAGGACCTTCAGTGTGGACCGGGCCAGCGGGGAGATCCGTCTGATTGGCAGCTTGTCATATGAGACTGTGCCCCGGTATGATCTTCAGGTGGTCGCTAAGGACATGGGGGCGCCCCAGCTCAGTGCAACTTTCACTCTGGTGGTCCATGTGCAGGCTGAGAACAGCCATGGGCCTGTTTTTGATACCCTTACCTACCGTGTGGAGCTGAAGGAGGGCACCCCACTCAACACCCGCTTCCTGCAGGTTCGTGCTCTCAACAGGGACAGCGGAGTCGGGATGGGTCCCAGCGTCTCTAGTCCATTAGCCTACCACCTGCAGCCAGATGGGGACGCTGCAGGTTTTGGCATTGCACCAGACAGCGGCTGGCTCTTTGTAAAAAGCGCTCTGGATCGTGAGGTTAAAGAGGTGTACCTGCTGACGGTGCTTGCAACAGCTGGACATGGACGACTGAAGAAGACAGGCAGTGCCACAGTGCGAGTGTCGGTGACTGACGAAAATGACAACTCACCTCGGTTTACTCAGGACAGAGCCTTCCTGACAGTACATGAGAACCTGCCGGCCGGGACAGGATTTGGTCGGGTTTCTGCCACGGACCGAGATGCGGGGCTCAACGGCCGCCTCAGCTACCGGCTCTTGCACCCAGACCGCCACTTCCAGATCAACTCCCACACAGGTGACTTATTACTACTTATTGTGGTATATTTACATGCGTAATAATCCGTGAATAATCTGACTAATAGCGCAATTACTCAATTAGCTCAATTATAGCTCAATACATCCACGTATACACCTCCATTGGACTAGTCTGTTGTGATTGAGGCATATGCATGGACGTATTCTATTCTGAACATATAGAATACGATATCTATTGGATTGAAAGAGGTGAGTGATCCGGTAAATAATCTGTTAAACAGAAGAATAATAGCCATGTACATGGCTACATCCAATTACATTCCCAATGGTAAATTTTAAGATGTTCTGCGCATGTTCATTCAGGTCATAGTGAAATATATAACGTTCAACATGGCGGGAACAGCAACTGATCTGCAGAGGAGACAAAGTTCATGCTCTGATCTTTAAAAGACAGCGGTGGGATGGGCGCCCAGCTTACATGTCTCAGAACACAACGTCTTCCTACCTTCCTTCTTTAATAAGTACATGTGAAGTATGTTTTCCTGAATCTGACATAATTTTAAAGTAATTAAAACAAGCACTGCTCACTGCTGCTCATCTCACTCTGACTGGACTCATGAGATGCTTGTTGTCATGGTAATGTCATGGTTCACTAAGCAATGCTCTAGGCATGCATGTAATTTTGGATTAGATTGGATTGTACTGTGCATGTAAACAGATTTTCCATCAGATTTTAGAGTAGAGTGAGAATATAAACACCTCAGTCTTAATCTATAGTCAGAATGTGTTCAATTGGATTGGCAAATATCTTTGCATGTAAACACTGATAGTGTGATCGTATGAATTATTAGATTAGATTATACATTTCCTAACATTCTTTTATATATGCTTATTATATGGTATCAATCTTAATATTAAGTAATTTGTTTAAGATTCATTAAATTAATCATAATCCACTCTGAAACTATTATGCAAGGTAATTATGTAGTGACGAAGGTGAGGAACTGAAGCCTGAAGTTTTGATGGTTAAGTATTTTTATTTATAGTATTTTTAAGCCTGGAGAAAACAGAAGGCTTATTTTTTGTAAGACTTAGAACTAAACTAAAAAACAGAATAAAAAATGAACAGAGAATAAAGTTTGACAGAGGACAGATAGCTTTCTTCTGGGACATTATTCCCAAACTCACAGCCATTTCACTCTCCATAATTTCAGCATTGAAAATGGCTAGCTAGCCAAATGTCATGGTAATTTGTGCTGTTATGAGTAAATGGTGGGACATTTTCTCCCTCCTCATATAGTGAATAAAAGGCACACATCTACACCTCATTTACCGAAGTAGCAGTTGTTCATATTTCAAGCTTTTGTTGCCAGTACCGGTGTATGGAACAAAACAGCATAATCATTTTATTCAAAATACCTTAAAAATGCATTAGTGGTGTTGAAAACATGTCGGCATGTTTTGGAAAATGATTTGGATAATCAGGCGTCATTATTGTATTATCATCTAGCCCTTAAGGTGACCCCTGTACGTGTCCTGACAGCTCAACAAGTTCAGCATAACGCAAAGGGATGATCTTTCTGTAGCAAGAAAGAGTCCAATCTGTGCGCAGTATTCTCAGTGCTCAGCGATTATAGATGAGTGCACTGAATAACAGCAGTGTGATAAATGAGGCTCAGCTCACTGGCTTTCACACATTCTGTCTCAGCGGAAGACAGGAATCTCCAGCAGTTCTTAGCTTAGACTTCTGTCACCACTGCTGCGGAGGGGGTTCCTACAGAAGCAGCTGGGGTGGGCCATCTGCGCAATCAAAGACTGCTGTCTCTGATATTTAACTTTAAGCCCCTGTTCTCTCTAGTCAGATACTACTCTCTCTCTCTCTCTCTCCCTCTCTCTCTCTACCTTCTGTCTGCATTCCTCTCTTTTCTTTCCTCATATTTGTGTCTCTTATTAATTTTCTCTATTTGCCCATATTGACATACCTCCATCCATCCATTTGTCCAACAAACCATTCATCCTTCTATCCATCCCTCCATTCTTCCATCATTCATCCCTCCATTCTTTAACCTCTTAATTCATCCCACCTATCCACCCATCATTCTTCTCTCCATCCGTACATCTCTCCATTTATCTTTTCATCCGTCTTTGTCACCCCTGTATTCATCCATCCATCCCTTTATTCCTCTATCATTCATCCCTCTATTCCTTTATCTCTTAATTATTCCCTCCATCACCTATCCATCCATTCATCCATCCATCCATCCATCCATGCATCGTCTGTCTATCTCTCCAACTCTGTATTTATCCTTTCATCCCTCCCTATCACATCTGTATTCATCTATCCATCCATTTCTCCATTCATCCCTCCATTATTCCTCCTTTGATCTGATAATACAACCAACCATCTTTCCACACATTCATCAATCCATCCATCCTTACCTCACTCTTATCTACAGGAGAGATCAGCACCAGGCCCTCTCTGGACCGTGAGCACCAGTCCAGTTACCAGCTAATCGTGGTGGTTCAGGACAGTGGTACCCCACCCCGCAGTGCCACAGGGACGGCCTTCATCACGGTTCTGGACATGAATGATAATGCTCCTGTCTTCACCCACTCCCAGTCAGGCAGAGAGATCTTCATGCAGGTATGGAGGATGATGGAGTGGCACCATCAGACCAATGAAGGATGATAATGTAGAAGTCAGTGGTTAAAGTTACAGGGATGAAGGTCGGTGTTGTTTCACACTTGTCTGTTGCAAAGAGTAAAATTCTGCAGAATTCCCGGTTACAGACGATGAAGCAATAAGAAATTCTTATCATGATAACAGTAACCAAAGCAATACTAGATCTTTAAAGCAGTAATCATTTCAGAAAAGATAGTCAATATTTATTGGCAACTATGTGAACATGCAGTGTCTTAATGTGTGCTGTGCATAGAGACTGTAGCAGTAGGCTGGATACTTTCAACATTTTAAAAAGGCAGTAATCATTAGACTGACTATGAACGTAATTTAGTATATATACAGCACTAGGAAATACTAGTGCAAGACACTCAAGAAATAAAGGAACAAGAAGAGAATAAACAAATCATAGTTACAGTTTCTGAATAGACAATGTGTGTAATAATAAAGATAGAAAGTAAACTGTAAATTAAAACTAACATTATAAACATTATAAGTAGAAAAGCAAACAAAAAAGTGCACTGTAAGAATTATAGTGTGTGTGTATGTGTATGTGTATATATATATATTATTGATTATATTGCACGTGGGTATGGAGAAGAGTTCCCAGTTTACCTACTGTATATACATATTATATACACATACATATATTAAACTGTCATGTCTCTAGGTTTAAGACACCAGCAAACCATGTAGTGTCAAGCTGAGCCACTTTATTTCTGAATTCTGTGTCTGCAGGTGCTGGAAGGACAGCCATCAGGAGTTCTACTGGGCACTCTAACCGCAAAGGACCCAGATGAGGGAGAAAATGGGACCGTTTTCTATTCAATGTCAGGTGAGAGACAAATTGACTGTAGATATACAGTCTCATGCATCTGCAACACAGAAATAAAATGATTTCTTCTTTTCTCAGCTGTTATTTGCCATGACTTGTGGCAACGGCAGTGGCATTGCCCATTTTCAAACAACCATTGTAATACTACTGATTAATATAAATGGGGGTGAGATACAGTTACTCTTGCCACGGTACAACAAATAACCAACAAATTATCTGTGCATATGAAATTGGTACACATCCTCTCCCTCACATATGCTGCAAAGATGCATATCTACATGCGTGCACCATCTATTAATATGCATATAATATATTTTTTTAAAAAGTGAAATAAGCTAAGCCATCATATCATTGCTCGCCAGAATCGGAAAAGCTGTCATGCTGTAAGAGATCATTGTAACTGCCTTTAATCATGTTAATATATATATATATATATATATAAATATATATATATATATATAGTATTATATTAGTTACATATATGTGTAACTGTTTAGTGGTCAAATGAAGTACAAATAACATTTCTGAGTCACAGTAAAGAAAATCAAAACTGGATTAATTGTTGTTGATAATGATTTTAGAATGTATGTTAAAAATAGACTACATGTTTATCAGTGAATTTAAACAGTTTGGAGACTGTGAACTTAAGGCTTATTGTCTCTAGAGGTGGACACTATGTATTTAACAGAGAACCAAAATCTTTGTTATGCTACACAAACAGCTTACAGAGTCTTTTGTCATGACCAGGTCCAAGGGCAGAGCGCTTCTCTCTGCACCCTATCACAGGCGAGCTACACTCCTCCAGCCTGCTGAGCCATGCCGAACGGCCTGATTACAGCTTCACCATCCTGGCCACGGATCGTGGCTCACCACCCCAGAGCTCCACAGCCACGCTGAGAATACAGGTCAGCCTCCGCATCGTGGCTTTTAGTACTCAATAGGGCTGCACAATAAATTGGTTGTTAATCATTATAACAGAACTAGCATAGCAGTATCACTATAGCAGATAATGACAGCATGGAAATGTGCTTATAACAAGTGTGCGATGTGATCATCATAACCAATTACAATCCAAAAAAGTGCAGATCAATTCATTTTTGTGTTTTTAATATACTGGAAAGCACATTGCAGTCACGGAATGTGGCAATGTAATATGTTATTATATCATGTAGCCTTGGTAGCCAGTATCCAGTGACAGGAAGCTGGCAACATCATTTGAATTTGCTCTAAATTTTGTGCTTTAAATCAATATTTTTCAACCCAGTTCTTAGGGTCTACCTGACAGCACAAGTTTTTTACTCTCTCCCATGTTCCAGTACCCCTATACCAGGTATTCAGTTTTCTTAATAGACCTCTGAAGTTGTGCATCATGTTGTTATCAGCGAGTGCCCATGGTCTAAGCAGGAAAAATGAATGGTTGAATGAATGGTCTAAAATTAAGATTAATTAGATTAAGTGACCCTTTTTAGTCCTACAACGGGGAAAGTTCTCCTCTGCATTTAACCCGTCTGTGCAGTGAAACACCACATACGTGCTAGTAAAGACACACACTAGGGGTTAGTGAGCACACTTGTCCGGAGCGGTGGGCAGACCTATCCGCAGTGCCCAGGGAGCAGTTGAGGTTTAGGTGCCTTGCTCAAGGGCACTTCAGTCACGTACTGTCAGCTCAGGGGATCAAGGGAACCTTCTGGTCACAAGGTTGGTTAACCTCACCTAACCTCCAGCCCACGACTGCCCCCTTTGTACTAAACAAAAATGTTCCAAAGCTGATACACTGTGCCTCATGCACACACAAAAATTGTATTTTGACTGCTTAATTACCTTGCAATTCAGATCCAGTGAAGAAGAGTATACGTGGGACAAATCATATGGATTTTGGAATGTTTTCAGTTACCACAGGGCACAATAGAGGTGATTTCCAAAAACAGCATTCATTTTTTTTAGAGAAAAAAGCCTTGGAGTTGCTTACATGAGCATGTCGATGACACGACTTCAAAGATCTATGGCTAGATTCAGGCGTTTTGGGAGCTGGGCTAGAGCAAAAAGTTGTCAACTGGTGAAACATCTGTCACTTTACAGCATAGTGATAGATAATTATCACTATCAGTGAGGTTTGATATTAAGACTCAGGGCCAGTACACAAACATGAAGCTAAGTAGAAGCTGCTGTTGGGAATTCAGTGCTGATAAATAGTATATCATTTATGCAGATTGCAAATCATTATGCAGATTTCAGTTTTCCATTGACAAAGCAGTCATTAAGTGCAGAGTGACAGAGACTGTGCATTACTTACTAAATCACATGTGTGAGCCATTATTGTCCTGGTTTGTTTTGCATTTTGTAAATGAAAATCTGTTCAGTCATTAGGGATTGGCACCCCTCTATTGCTGAATTACACAGTTTATTCATCTCTTTCAGCACTCATATAACAACCAGCAGCGAGAATGCTTACGTTTTCTGACCTTTTCTTTCTCTGGTTTACTCAGTTGTCCTTCTTTTGACTTTGTCTTTCTTCTTTCTGTCAGCTGTTATCTGAAGCATACTTGAAGTTTAGAGTGTTATTGAAGTTACTTTCTTGAACTGTAGTTCAAGAACTGTAAATTGAAGCACTGTAGTGGGGAATCCTCAGGGCTGCAGAAGCCTGTAAAATAGAAAAAATACATGCCTGGAATTTTTAGTCCATTTTATTTATTTTAAGCATTATGCTTGTGTTTAAGCTCTACAAGTATTGTATGAATTTTCTTATTTTATCATTAAGATTTGGTTGGAAACCCAATAGAAAATTACTGAGGATTTTTTCTTTTCTTTATAGGTATATAGGTAGATAGACAGATACTCCAATTGGTTAGGACTTCAGGAGCTGGACAGAAGGCCTAATACAGGGCTGCTCAATCCTGGTCCTGGAGAACTACCACCCTGGAGAGTTCAGTTCCAATACACCTGCCTTATATCATCTGATGCCCCTGAAAGTTTAGATTAGAGGTTAGATCTAAAGTCTGTAGGATGGTAGATCTTCGGGACCAGGATTGGGCATCTCTGGCCTCACATATCAGATTAACCACTAATATAATTACAAACTGAATTAGAAAAGAATTGAATGAACTAGTCACATTTTGATTTGCAATACATGGGACAAGTTTTGTGACAACAAATGTCACTCTAGACCTTCTAGAAGTTCTAGATACTGACTGTGAGTACAGTAGCCAGGTTTCAGTTAATTATTACAAATGGGAAACAGTGGCAGCAGCGCTATGGAGTCTGTAAAACTGCTTCATACAAATTTTTAATATGTCTGCAACCTTCAAATAAAACATGGAATATTTTAAAAGCTTCAGACATACATGTTTAATTTAGAACATCCAAATGTTCATGTGAATCACTGTTGGCTTTGCACTAACTACATTGCTAGAATCCCATAGCAGAAATGACCATCATTCTAAAGGTCTCTGGTGTTTTTAAAACTCGTTTTTGAGCTAATTTTGATGTTGTTATGGCCTGAAATTAAGGCCTAGCCATATTAGTCACAGTTCACCACTGATGTATTCTGTGTATACCGTGTGTATCTACTTGCTGTTATTCATCTGTCTGATTCACACATTCAAGAGCAGCTTTTATAATCCTTCTCTCTCTCTGTCCAGGAATTTATTGGATGAAATTATCCTTCTTTAACCCATTGCCGGGAAAAAAGACTCTCAGCTGGCTAATTTTAGTTGCTCAGAAAGATGTTTCTTACCACCGGCTGACTCAAGAGCCTCTTCTCTTTTGGCAGCTGTTGTCTGCAGCAGAGAGTATTATTATTTTGTGAAGCGTTTGAGGAGGGGGAGCGAATCCCTTCAGGTGCCAACTGTGCTCTCCTCCTTTTCAGGTCGAGCGTGGCTCTATTTCAGAAAAGTTCAGTAGCTTGTCTGAGTAACAAAATCTCTCAGAGACCCTTAATGAAGATAATAATTTATGACCCGACTGAACTCAAACAGGCTCAGTAGACAGCAACAGTAGTAAATTTCCTTTTGCAATGCTGGGAAAATTCATTGCACATTTTTAATTACTTCATTTTCCCCTCACCCTTCCAAAACAAAGACAGAGGCCCATAATTGATATGTGATTGGATTAAAGTGAGTTGTTTTGCCCTGAGTTTGTTAAGTCTGGCCTTTCTGATGTCATCGTTTTAGAAAGCTGTTGCTCGTTCCAGAAACAGCTGAGCTGGAAGGAAGTGACCTCATGTTCATTTTACATTGGAACGATGCCTGACATTTAATTTATCACTTAATGTGGAATTAATTCATCCACTGTCATATTAGGTTTCATGAGAAGCCTTGTCTCAAAGTGAGTCTTTTAACTGCCATGGTAGTGTAGGTACTGGTGTCTGTGGGGACTGAACCATGGCGGCAATGAATGGTTCATTTACGAGCACCTGTGTTGCTGGCTAAAGCACGTTGCCATACACAAACAGCTTGTCCCATACTTCCTGTCCAAGCACATCCATCTTGCAAAGTGCAAAGTGACACATTTCTGAACAATTCACATTTGATTTATTGGCCACAATAAGTCCCAGACCCAAACTCAAACAAGTCCCACATCCTCTCTCTGTCTGCATGCTTGTTTGACTATCCGTTCTTGTGTCTGCCCATCTGTCCACCCGTCTGGTCTTATGTGTGTCATTCTTTCAGCCTGTCTGGCTCTATAAGCCTATATGTCTCTCTCTCTCTCTCTCTCTCTCTCGCTCTCTCTCTCTCTCTTTCATTCATTCTCCTAACTACTAAAACATTGTGTCATCTGTTGAAGGCAAAATGTGTGGCTTTCACATCAGGCTTCAGGGCGCCTTTGCTTTGAAGTCTATTTGATTGGTCATCAAGAGCTCCGTAGAAGTTGTCCATTTTTATTTTTTTTTAAAGAATATGCCCTTTTTCAGAATTCGAATGATCCAACAATTTCCTATTCTGATTATATTTACTTTAATCCACCATTATTTTTCCTGGCAGTCACGGAGCCATCTGATTAACTATGATTAACGCCAGCAGGCTTGTTGTCTGAGCCTGCAAATATGGCCAAAAAGTTTTGTTTTTCATTCTCAGTGAAAAGAGGAGAAAAATGTGGCCTGCAATATGGTTCTGCTTTGTGAGATTCCATTGGCATTTGGACCTCAAAGTACAAAATAGAACAGGACTTTGCAGATTCCTTCAAATAATACAGAACAAGGACACAAAGTGTGATTGATGTTCGGCCTCACTCTTACATAGTACCTTAGATCAAGCGGACATTTTCAGTATTAGTTGAGTTGCTGTGCTCAGAGGCAGCAGCACTGAGTGTATCTTGGATTTGTGTACTTATGTTTACCATTTATTTGACTTTATATGCATACAGTCTGTGACTGCAAACATATTGCTGTTGTCCGAAGAAAACCTTGCATGTCCAAAATTTTACAGGAAAAGGAAAAAACCTACTTTATTTCTAACGTATGTCAATGGAATCAGGTGTTTTTTCAAGTCATTTTGAGCTGTTTCTTTTAGTCCATTCTTCACGAAATTTATACGCAATATAAAGGGTTAGAGGCATTTTCAAATTATGTCAAAAACTGAAAAATGACAAGACATGGAGATATGAGGCTTTCTTCCAACAGCAGCAATATATTCATTTGTGAGATAGTGCTGGTGTAGTTTCTTGACATATTCCTCCCTTTCACAAGTATTAATAGTTCCCACTTGTGCCTGATAAACATGAGTGAGTCAGTGGTTGAGTCAGTGAATGAGTCAGTCAGTTCATGAGGTTCTTCACATCTAACATCATAGAGAAAAAATGAGAAAATGTCTTATCTGTTTGTGCTGGCAGGTTCTCAGCTCCACCAAGGCATCGTCCACAACCAATTTGGTGTCCATCACCTTGAACCCAATGGAAGGAGCTAAGCCTGGCTCTATCATAGGAAGTGTTGGATCACCTGACATTCAGACTCTCCCTGAAGGCTTGGTCACTTATACTGTGGTTGGGGGTACAGATCAAGATGGGACCTTTGTAGTGGACCGGCAGATGGGGGACGTGTATCTGGCCCGCGAGTTGGACTTTGAGAGGGCTCCACGCTACACTCTCCAAATTGAAGTGGACAATTTCTCCACACCGCTGCCCAGAAGCCATTTTGTCACCTTGGAGATCGATGTGCAGGACAGCAATGACCATTCACCACAGTTTCCTGAAGATCCCATCACCATAGTGGTGCCTGAGAACATGGAGCCTGGATCTTCTCTCTATACCTTCCAGGCTGCTGACAAAGATGGGAGTGGTCCCAATAGTGAAATCAGCTATTCAATCATTCAGCAGTGGCCCAGCAGTCCAGACCTTCTATTGCTGGACCCCAGCACTGGAGTCATGACTCTGGGCCAGTGGCTGGACCATGAGAGCACCTCATCCCTCCTGCTAGTGGTCCAGGCCACTGATTCAGCCCTGGATGAGAGTCAACGGCGCCGTGGGACAGTCACTACCCGAATTTTTGTTACAGATGTGAATGACAATGCACCTGTGTTCACCTCACCTTCTGCAGTCAGTGTTATGGAGGACCAGCCAGTGGGCTTCATTCTGCTGTATGTCATGGCTCAGGACCTGGACCAGGGTGAGAACGGCCGTGTGTCTTACCGCATACAGGATGGAAATGCAGAGGGAAAGTTCAGCCTCAACCCAAACACTGGTAAGACGTGATTAAACATCGAACTGCATCTGGCATGATATAGGCTGAATGTAATTACTTGCAGTAAAGTCTTCAGTTCCTCACACATATAACTTACAGCATACTTTGTAGCAGTTGATGTGTAACTGTGTAATGAACCTAGGGCTCAAACAGTTAAATCATTAGTAACACAGTAAAAACCAGCCGTGTTGGATTAACTCTTGTTTGTTTGGGTCTACTTTAACCATGCATGGTTGATTGAGCATCATAAGGATTAATTTAACAATAATAATTTATAATAGATAATTCCAATTATCTAAGCCTCCTTGTCTATCCCCAGATGCGCTGCTAATTTGGACTTTCAAATTCATAGATTAAACAAAATAATAAATTCATTTGGTTAGGGACAAAAAGAATGAAGTGTTTCATTGGATTTTGCATCATGTAAGAAACTTTAACATGCTTAAACTTTCCGATTGGGAATGTAATCGGATATAGGCATTTACACGGCTTTTATTTGTCTATTTAACTGATTATTTACAGGACTACCCACATCATTTAGTTGGATACAAATTAAATCCTGAACAGCCTCAATCTGACTACTCTTTTCCGATTGAGGTGTATACATGGACATATTCTGTTCTGATTGAGCTGATACTCAGATTTTTAACAGATTATTAGGCTGCATGTAAACATGGCTACTGACATAACAGTGCTGTAAGCATGTCAGGGCAGATGTCTTATGCTGTCATAATTTGTCTTCACAGTTTATGTCCAGTAATATAACATTGTCATGTTACAGTTACCTGTAAATGTCATGACATATATTAATGTTTGAGGTCCTGATGGCCATGACGGTTCAAGACAGAAAATGATATCGGCCACAGTAATGGTAGGAGAGGTGAGGCAGAAACTGAAAGGATGTGGCTTCAAATCTCAGGACTGACCAGTAGTGCTGTGGTCAAGACCACTAGAGGCAAGTCAGGGTCAAGAAAGAGACCTGGACACATCAAGCCCAAGTAAAGACTTTTAAATGATGGTGATGTTTTCCTCTATCCATCTTCTAAAACTTCTTCAGATTCACCATCTAAAGTCAACTGTTTATTAACTAAAGAGCATTTATCTATTTTTGTTATTAAATGAAAACATAGTAATGATAACATTCTGATCTGCCTTCAAGGGATGTTTAAATTTTGGAACTAATGAACAGCAGCAGACAAGTAATACCTAGTAAAGTCAGCATGGAAAAGATTAATTAGATCCTCACCTGGCATGGTCATTTAAACATGTAGAGGAAGGACTGATTTCTTCTTTTATTCTGTTTAAACATTTTGTTGAATGGTAGGGAAATAAAAGCATTTTCCAATTACCTCAGACGGAGGCATCACAGTTGGCTGGTTTTGAGAAAAATTTCCGAGTTGACCTTACCCGAGACCAAAGACCATACAGAGACCATTAGATTTCTGTCTTTGCAAGACTGGATTCAGTTTTACAACACTGCTAACAGAGTGTACCTGGTTGTGCCTTTGGTCTTGGCGCTTAACCCAGCCACTGCCCGAGGCAGTGCGGCTGTGCTGTACTGTACTGCAGATGCTGTGGTCCTCCTAGACTGGGCATAGTAAATTGTCCTAGTGTGATCAGTAAAACACATAACAACGTGTCAATGCTTTGGAGCAGGATTCAAGGAAAGTGTTATTGAAGAAGCCTTCAGTGCTCTGTAACTGTAAAGGAGCCTGCTTTGAAACTGTTTCTTATTCATACCAAATGTCCAGCCCATGGAGTTGCAGCAGAGGTCCCTGCTGAGCTTGTGTCTGTCCAGTGGTCTCCATTCTCAGCATGTTCATAGCCACACTGTCTCCCTAATCCTGCACAACTCCAGCTCTACCTCTCAGCACTCTCCTCGGTGTACTCTAAGCCAATTCCCTCTCACTGTGCCAAAAGTGTTACTCATGCTATTCACTGTCCGCTTGAGTGAGCCTTCTGTGTATGCATATGTGTGCATATGCTGATGATATAACCTCATGATATAGCCCAGAGTTCAGGAGACATCATGCCTACACTGCTGGTAGCTATTTACAGCATGTTTCTCCTGAGACAGACATCCCAGCAGCGCAGCGCCTTTCTCTCCTCTGGCAGGCTTTCTTTGTGGCTCCTTAAGACTCGTGTGAGTTCCACCAGGCACAGCACCAGCATGCCTGCGGGCTTTACGCAATTATGGAAGCATTTCAAACGTGTGCAGGAGCATGTGTGCCGTGTGTGTTTAAACCGTGCTGGTGTAGATCCATGCTCCTTCTCAAACATGCTGCTGGTCTTTTCCTACCAGCAGCATCTGCACCCCTCCTTCTCACAAACTCAAGGGTCTGTGCTGCAACACTTTTAGATTTAGCTTTTGCAAAAGCTGAACTTTCCCACAATTAATGAGCTACTCATGTAAAAAAAAAAAGTACACAATTATAGACTTTTCCCCCTCCCATGTGAAGTCAATCAGTTAAGACTTATTTAGTGTCTGAAGTTTGCTTCTTTAGATTGGCACTGAATTACAGTCTAAGATAAAAAAGGGGGCTTATACAGCACCAATTAGCATCAAAGAGCATCCCTAAAGCAAAGAGCATCACACACTCACCTCAAAGTACACAGACTTGTTATGTACACTCTTAAAAAAGAATGTTCATAAATGTTTATGTAGGTTTATGAAAGTTTAAAGCTTGTACCTGTTATGTAGCCTTATGAATGCTGCAATACAGTAAAGTATTACCCCATATTTTGGATATTACACACTTAAAGAAGATGGGTTTTCAGGGGTTCTTTAGTAATGACAATGGTTTCATACAGAACCATAAATACTCAAAGAATTAATAATTGCATAATTAATTCTTTATTAATTTTCTTTTCATGATAAAAGGGTTCTTCAGAATGATAGAGACCATGCTGTAGATGGTTTTATATAGAACCTTTTTGAAAAGGGTTCTATATAGGATCAAAAAGGGTTCTTCTATTGTGATGACATCAAGCTGGTAACAATAGAGGAACCCTTTTTGTTGCTATATAGAACCCTGGTGCTATAAAACCATCTACAGCACGTTTTCCATCAAGCTGAAGAACACTTTCATGATGCAAAGGGTTCTGTGAGTGGGCATGGTTCTACAGAACCATTTTCATTATTAAAGAACCCTTGAAGAACCATATTTTTAAGTTTGTAATATCCCATAATTGGGTAACACGTTGCTGTATGGCAGTGTTCATGTTCATAAGGCCACATGACAACTACATAGGTTTAAAAATTTTCATACACATATATAAACATTTAGAATTTACATAAACATTTATAAACATTTATAATATAATGTCAGACGCAAGCTTAACTATGTCTTCAAAATTTCAGCCAGAGTAAGCAAAAGCAGGAATCTCACTGATTGAATTAGTTCTTCATAATGCAGTAAACGATGAAAATCTTTTGTTTCCAACCTTTTGTGTGTGATTTCGAGTGTTGGGGTTTGAGGGCTTTGCATTATGGGCATTTTAGTGAAATTATGTCATTACCTTGGCAGTTGTAGTCACTGCCACAATGCAAAATTCTCTCCCTGCTTCTTTTAAATCTACAATAAACGCCACATCAGTACTACATTGCAGTCTAACACATCCTTTTGAAAATGGGAGAGGGCCAAAATGTGGGTATTACCCCAGAGTGGCAGGAAAATCACTCTGACCCTGGAGCTGGTCATCGTGACCACAGCATGGAGGCATAAATCAGGAAAGGTAAACAGCAGTAAATACAGTAATGCCATTCTCCTCACAGCTGGCAGTGGCATCCAGTTTGATACAGCTTCAAATGAGCCTTTGGGCAAATGAAGTGCTGCATGAAGTGCTTAAAGGAAAAATGCAAAACTAGCAATAGCTAATTTAGCTTTTTAATGTGTTTAGCTCCTTGAAAGATGCTATATGGATAAAGATTGTTATTATCATTATCATTACTATCTAGCTAGCATACTTACAAATGATGGATAAATCTATTATTTCAAGTTGTTTTGCACAGTAATTTTAAGCTCTGTATTTATTGCATGTATCAATTTTATTCTGTCCTTCAGACTGAAGCTTGTTCTCCAATGAAAGGCTTATTATCCAAAGCCTGGTCTAACCTTACAGGTGCAGCCAATTGCAAGACTAAAATTCTCTACTAAAAATGCAGAACTTGACTTGAATTCTCATGAAGTGACTTGTGAACGTCATGTTGCCTGATACACATTATGTCAACGTGTCATAGTGTCAACGTGGCATTGGCAAATGCTACCTTTATGACAAGTTACTGTCAACTGTTTATGTAGGTTTATGTCAGCTGTCCTGAAGATCTTGGGTAGGTGCCATGTTGCTTTAAGAGACCCTAGAGTAAAGTAGGAAAATGTGTGAATTAGAATTTTCACTAAACTACATCAGTTAAAGGAGGCAGCCCACAATAGCACTGCCTTTCCTCTGAGAGGGATTGTCAAGGAGTCGCAGAGGCTGCAAGTGCTTGAGCTGGTAATTCTAACCAGATTAAGGGCTGAGGGGCACGTTAGCTGAGTGCTAGGGAGCTAGAAGAGAGGCAGAAATAAGAACCAGAACCAAAACAGCCCGCGGTGACCCTGATCCCGTGCCTTTGCTGTCCAGCTAAACGGGTGTGGTGGGTTGTGTAAAAGCGTGAAATGGAGATCAGATCAATGAGCTTTCGTGTTCAGCTGGGGTTTTTGGGGAGGGGGTTGGAGATGAGGAGGGCAGCTCTAATTTCGGCAGGGCACGGCAGGCAGGGCTGTTGCGTGTCTGGAGCTTTTGTTTGCTTGTTCCCTCCCAGCGCTGCGCTCACTGTGGAAAAAACTCATAAACTGTGGGCAGATAGTTTGGGTTGTTATGACGGATAAATCATTTGCATTCAGGTAGGGAGAGCTCGACATGGGAAATGTTTTTCCTCTTCTTGTCCACCCATCATTTGCATTCAGGTAGGGAGAGCTCGACATGGGAAATGTTTTTCCTCTTCTTGTCCACCCATCCCACCATTCTGCTCTCCCGCCTTTGCTTCTCACCTCGTTTTTTTTCACCACAGAGAGGCGTTGGCTCACCATGGGCACTCTTAACTTTATGAATGTGGCAGGGATAATCGCATGCAAGCAGCTAATGTAGACCCAGCAAGCGTGAATGTGAGTGCGTGTGTAAACATCATGCGTGCTGGCGTGTAATTAGAAGCCAGCTTTAAACGGCTGTGTTCAGTGAAGTAATGTTTTTGTTACAAGTGGCAGAAAACAACATTACTGACTAATGAAAACTCTAATCCTATTCAAACTAATGAAAACAAAAATCCTATTAAAACTGTTATATCATTTATTAACCTCTTGGCTAATAACTCTCTGCAACAGGGTCCTTGTCTATCCTCAAGCCCATTGATCGTGAGGAGCTGGCCCAGTTCAACCTGACCATAGTAGCAGAGGATCACGGTGTCCCCCAACAGTCCAGCACTCAGCTACTGACCGTGCAGGTGATTGACGTGAATGATGAAGTGCCGTACTTTGAAGAGAACGTGTATGAGGCCTTCGTTACTGAAAACCAGCCTGCAGGAGCCACTGTACTGGTTGTGTCTGCTTCCGACTTGGACCAAGGTGAGATGTGCATGCCTGTACCTGAAGCCCCCAGAAGCAGGGCTGCCCACCTACTGAGTGTTTGGTTATTGTTCAGTAATTTATATGCACATACACCTATTGATACACCTTGGAGAGTGACTGCTCATTGAAGTATTTTGTCATTTTATTTTGAGTATCGTTTATAAGAGTCAAATGAAAAGTAGGATTTTCAGGTTTGAAACCAGTGTTCTATTTTTTCTGATTCTTTTCATGCAGCAGTGTGCAGGAAATCAGAGATCACCTGTCATTTGTTTCACTTTCTGTCAAAATGTCTATTAAGTTATTCTTTTTCAGATGTTTCTGAAGAACTTGCATCTAAGCATAAGCACTTGCATAAGGAAGGGAAGGTCATGAGTGAAAACATGAGTTCCCAAAACTGAAGTTTAAAAGTATGATTATAAAACTGATAGTTTCAATGGTAAAATCTGATTGGCCATTGTAAAATCCCCATACCTGTGACCGCTTCACAGCAACCTGAATTGCATATTACTGCTCACTGGCACAAAGAAAAAGCCCTTGTGCTGTTAAGGGAATAATCTTTGGCTCACATGCCGCTCGCATGGACCCCGGTTGTAATGACAAAAAACCTGTTTTTTGCTTAAACTGAGGGGCTGGAGACTTTTGTTGTTAACTAAAACTAGGCTGGTCAGCTAGCTTACAGGCTAAAAGTTAGTAAACATGCTAAACAACCCGTTGCACAGGCCACATTTTATGTTTTACTATTTCTTGTATGTTAAATTCAGCAAATAAACAGTAATTGTGCATTAAAATGTGCAGGATATGCTACTTTATTTCCACTTTTTGACACCAGGACCACCACTACTTTGTGTGCATGACTGTATGTGTCTCCTTATATAGAATGAAACATAAATAACTTGTATTTACTGGAAATTAAATGAATAAGTGGTCTCTGATATTTGCACAGTACTGTATATTTTCCCACTCTGACTTATCCTGCACTTTCTGTTTAAGTAATATATTCAGCTACTCTCTGACTTTCTCTCCACCTTGGAGGTTCATTGTACCTCCATCAAGTCATTAAATTAAAGATAAGCATGTTTGTTTATGAGTGTCATTTTCCTCCTGCATCCTTGTCGTGCTTGCTCAAGCTAAACACATCATGAACACGAATGGTTTTAATTGCTGGTGGTTCTTGGGGAGGGCCACATTCTCCTGGCCTTACTCAGGAGCATATAAAACAGAAGGATTATAAACTGACTCCCCAGGAGCAATTAGTGGGGAAAACAGGTGATGCTCTGCCAGACTGTTCGCCGTTAGCACGCAATCTGGCATCCAAACAGCAGGGGGAGGGCTGCCACAGCCAACTGCTTAGACAGCAAAATAAACTACAAACAAATAAAAAAAGCGAGCACACCACATGTGTTTCCGTGAGAAAAGCCAATTGTGCTCTGAGTACACAGTCTCATGAGAGTGATGGCTATTTTCTTCCTGTTACACATGTGGCTAATTTTATAGAGATACTGTGTAGAGTTAGCAGTGAAGGACAAGGATAGTGTAAGACCTGTATGAATTACATAAGTGTGATTTTCCACAGGGAGCAATGGTGCTGTGACATATGGTGGCATGACAGCGGATGACTTCAGCATCCATCCAGTGACAGGTGTTATAGTAACCACCAAAGCCCTGGACAGGGAAGCCCAGGAGGATTACACTGTGACAGGTACTCATGCCAACAGCAAATAGCTTGCTTGTTATAATATGTATGAGGAAAAGAAATATTACCAACTGCCAAGTGAGCGTGTAATTGCTTAGTTTATATATACCAATGTGTTCAATGATGCCAGTTTAATGTCAAAACAGCACTGACATGAGTTGCTGCAGGAAATAGTAGTGCCGGTATCTATTTCTTTCAAATGATAGCAAAAAAAACTTATGTTACCCTTTGCCTTTTAAACAGTGTATGTCAAAGACGGTGGTTTTCCACCTAATTTTGCCAAGGCCACAGTGCATATCACGGTGCTGGATGAGAATGACAACAGGCCAGCCTTTGGGAGGGTGTATTACAGCCTCGAGGTGCCTGAGAACCTGGAGCCGGTGACCCTGTTCACCCTGAGAGCAACTGACCTGGACTCGGGTGATAGTGGGCTGGTGCAATACAAAATCACAGGTAGGAGCTACTGGCCAGTTAGCGTAAGCTTTAATGCAGTGATAGTATGTTTATAAACCCCTTGTTGGGGTTGTAAAGCTTTGTGGTGTATGCATATGGGAATTGACCGTGTGTGCCCTTGCTTTTGTTAAAAGCTTTTTTGTGTGTTATGTAAATCCAGTAATAGCTAATACACTAGAGGTAAATTATGTAAATGTTATAAACTAGACAACAAAAGGTATTTTTAAATGTTTTCTTCAAAATTTCAATTATTTTGAGAACAATAAGTTATTAAATGATAAATAACATCATGGTGAGCCATGACTGTTAGAATTGGACCATATTTTTTAAAATGCAGAACATCTATGATAATGCTAATTTCTGCTGGCACCCTATGGTGTTTCTAATAGTATGTTAACACTAAGCTAAACTGATATTCGTGAGCATTTTTTGTTCTAGATTGAATATGAACGTTTGAAGCTTGAAAAAAAGACATGCAACATGTTTTGTTTGGCAATTGTAACAGATATAAACATGTGTTTTACTTTGTATGAAGCAGTTTTAAAGTGACTCTTTCAGTAACGAGTCCTGTCATATAGCTACTGCCGTTTTCCATTCCCAACAGATGGATTATAAACTCAAACCTGGTTAGACTATGAACTCATGTTCATAGTCACTGATGGACTTTCAGAAGGCGTATAGTGATGTTTTTTCTACAGAATTCATCTCACTCATTGTAAATAATTAGCTGATTCCTGTCATTCCTAATTATGTTGATAGCTAATATAGTCTGTGTGGCCTTCTGTTCAGCTCCTGAAGGCCTAACCAATTGGAAATCTAGTTTGGTTACATCTACCTAGATACTATGTAGAAAAAATGTTGATAGGACAACAATTTCTTTTGTCCATTTCAAGTGTTTTAACTCTTGTTTCCATCCAAAACGTAACAATAAAAATTGAGTAGTACAACATATTTGCAGAGTTTAAATACAAGCATGATTATCCTAATAACTCTGTGTAATATAGCTTTCTCTTTCTTGTCATTTTAGAATAATTTACAGCTTCATTCATTATCCTGGACACACAAGCATGGGAAACTTGTGAAGTGGCACTGAGCTGGCACATTATTCTCATGTTTTAATCAGTTGAAACTTTTCAATTGGTATTAAAACTTGGCTTATATAATAATTAAATAATGGCATCTCTGTCTAATATGTCTTGATCCATGTTATTCAGATGGAGACCCTTCAGGAGACTTTCACTTGGACCACAAATCGGGTGTTCTGTCCACTTCCAGGGCTTTGGACAGGGAGCAGAAAGCCCGGTACACACTCACTGTGGAAGCTCATGATCTGGGCACCCCTGCTCTCAGCAGCACTGTCACTCTGGACATCAGTGTCCTGGACCTAAATGACAACAGTCCTGTGTTTACCAGCAGCAGCTACACAGTAGAAATTGCTGAGGATGTCCCTGAAGGCTCTTTCGTATTGGAGGTTACAGCTACTGACCAAGATGAGGGCTCCAACGGCCAGGTGGTCTACTTCTTGAGTCGAGAGTCCAGGGGCATGTTCATTGTGGACCAGCACACTGGTCGCATCATCACAGCAGCTGCACTCGACCGGGAGAAAGTCCCATCCTACAGCTTCCAGGTGTACGCTATGGACTCCTCCGCTGGCGATCCACACAACTCTTCAGCTCAGGTGACCATCCACATCCTTGATGTAAACGACAATGCACCCTTCTTCATCACAGACCCCCTTATCATCAACATCTCCAGCAGCAGCATCGCCAGCCATCGAGTGCTGGCTACCATGAGAGCTGAGGACAAGGACTTTGGGGCTAATGGTTCAGTGTTCTATCGTTTCGCCAACCCTGTTAAAGGCTTTACCATAAATTCACTGACTGGGGACATTCAGGCCACTGAGAAGCTCCACAGTTTGACCCAAAGCCAGAGGACGCTGATAGTGCAAGCCATGGACCAGGGAAGTCCACCACAGTCTTCACTGGGAGTGGTAGTGGTCTATATACGGGAGCAGAGCTACAGGGGAATCCGCTTCAGCCGAAACTCCAAGGATGTCAGCCTACAGGAAAATGCCGCCAAAGGTCAGGAACTGAGTTCAGCTCAAAATCTTATTAGGCTGAGTTCAAGTCTCAGGAATGGGTAACATACTCTGACTCAGTTAGTTGTATTGTAAGCAGTATATGTGTGATATTTATTTGGTTGTAGTTCTTTCTTTGGTTGTTGTACTTCTCTTATTTTAGAACAGTACCTCAAGTCTGGGACAGAAATCCGAAAGACAGAATAAAACATATAATTATTCATTATTTGCTGGTCACATCATCCTCCGATTGGGATAAAGATATATTTGATTTCATTACTCAATTTCAGAGTAATTAGTGAATACAGTATAGGCGTTTTAAATGAAGTCACACAGTATTTCTGAGAAATCCACAGTGCTTCATTGATTGCATTTCCATTCAACATAGCAATTAAAGAAAATTAAGTAATTTATGTTTGAGCATCAGCAAAAACATGAAACATATTATGGCATCCGCCTGTACCCTTTGCCTCTGGACCTGCGGCGAAGCCACTTTAATTTGCCTCACATTGAATCCCGGTGAACAAACCAGAGAGCGGGGGCAGCAATGGTGCCCAGGAGGCGGGGCTTCCCATCCCCTATTCACTCGCGGTTCTCCTCTTCCTGCTGTCCTTTTGGGGCTTCACCCTTGCTTGGGGTTCAGGTCTCGCCTTCCTGCCGGTCATCGGGGCACATGCCACACATATATTTAACTGAAATAACACAAACTACAGCTACTAAATGTAATACTGACAACCGAAGATTTTTGATGTGCCACCACACAATTTTAAAAAATCTACAATGATAGTTTACATCTCAAGTTCAGTCTTAGATGTTTGTTGCGTTTTCACTTCTCCTGATCTATGTAATCGCGAACACATTCAATAATGTTGGGCTCAGGGCTCTGAGATGACCAGTCCATTGTTCTAAGAACACCAGCAGCCATAGCACTGAGCTGTCTTCTCACAGTGCAAGGTTGGACAGAAACACCTGTGGATTTTTTCAGATCTGAATCAAGAGTGGAGCTTGATTTTCTCCTCTCTCTCAAAGATGAGAGCTGTAAGTATTGTTTATCTGATAGTGACGGTGTTGGTGATCTACTAAATCTTGATTGATTGTTGAGAGTCACATTTTCTCTGTATCTTTTAAAAACTTTTTGGGAAACTCCTGTTTTTCACTTATTTTACTTTAACTTTTCCCCATCCTTATGCAGGTGAATTATCGTATATCTGATCTCATCAGAAATATCTAACGAAAAAAATAAAAACTTGTACTTTGTACTGGAAATGATATAAATTAAGGGTGATCTTTGACTTTTGCACAATACTGTACATCTACCAGTAGTGTAACAAACTGTCTGTCTTATGGTTCTTTTAGGCACTGCAGTGGTGCAGATCCAGGCCCAGTATCCTGATGGCTCCCGCAGTGGAATCACTTATAGCATCTTCAGTGGCAATAAGCTACAGTCTTTCAGCATTAGCCCCACTACAGGTAAGAGTGTAGCTTCAGTTTACAAAGCCTTTTGCAGGTGTTCTGGATAAACTGAGCTTCCCAAAAAAAGCCTGCCCAGTTATATACCATAGATTAATACAGCTGATACCATTTACTGTTACTTCAGCAGTAATTTATTTGTATGTCTCTTCAGGTGAAATCTGGGTGGAGAGCTCCAAGGGGCTGGATTTTGAAGAGACCCCTAGACTCCGCCTAGTGGTCAAGGCTGAAACTGCATCCTCCAGTTCTTTCATGGCAGTTAACCTGATCCTGCAAGATGTCAATGACAACTTGCCACGCTTCCAGCTCCACAATTACGTTGCTTATGTTCGTGAGGCCCAGGGATATGATTTCCCCATCATTCAGGTGCAGTAGCTTGCCCCCCATGTTTTCATAATAGTTGACTTTTGTAAAAGTGTGAAGTTGTGGACTAAAGCACCCCATGCTCTGAAGAGATCTGAACAGTTTCAACACAGGCCTGTACAGTTTCTGTGGCTTTCCCTTCATTGTTTTCATTACCCATGATTAAAATATAGTCTCAGCTGTTCCGCTCAGCCATAACCATTTCCCTCTATTTTTTCTTCCTTAAAAAAAAGAAAGTTCCAAGCCCAATATTGCTCAGAGTTTCAAGTTACATTGCAGCAGCTGTTGCGAATCCGCCTGTATTTTCATTCCAAATATGACCGGTAATTTCCTCAGGTGCTGGCAGACGACCTTGACCAGGGTCAGAACGGCCAGGTGACCTACTCCATCAGGTCATCATCCATGAGTGGCCTGTTCAAGATCGACCCTCTCACGGGTAGCATCTCCACAGCAGCTATCATGGACAGAGAAATCTGGACACAGACTAAGTATTAGTTCATTTCGGACCTGTACATCCTGATGATTGTGGTGGAAATGGTCTCCTCGTAAATTGACAGTGGTTTTTTAAATGTTTTTTATTTGTGTTCTCAGGCTGGTCGTCATGGCGACGGACAGGGGCAGTCCTCGATTAGCAGGCTCTGCCACTCTCACCGTTATCATAGTGGATCTGAACGACAACCGGCCTACCATCCCAATGCCTCGCGAAGTGCGCGTCCCTGAGAGTGAGTTGACTGCTAGGTGAACTCAATACCACTGATGTTATCAGTTAACTCTAGCCGCACTAGTCTGTGGTGGGCAAACAGCCAGGGTAACAGTGCTGAAAGATCAACTCAATTACAATTACCGCCTCTACCCCTAAGCTCTTAGTGATCACATCCTGTCAGAAGGATGTAGTATCATATTTTTCCTAGGATTGTGAAAATTAAAAGCAAACACTCAGACATGACGGCCCAAGGGTGGAAAGCTGTAATACTCATGTACACTCTCTGTCATTTTAAGTGACCTCATGATAATTCAGTTTACAGATCTAAAGGGTGTTCGGTTTCTTTCAGACACACTGATTGGGACAGTGATCACCCAGGTAACGGGAAATGATGTGGACTCTGGTCCCGCCCTCTTTTACTCTCTGCACCTGGACTCCGACTCTCAGGGGAAATTTGGAATCCACCGCTACGGAGGTGGAGTCTCCCTGACCGGTCAGTTGGACTATGAGAAGAGGACGTGGTACACTGTCACCATCAGCACATCAGACTCCATGCATCAGAGTGAAGCCAATTTGACGGTACTGGTGGAGGACGTAAATGATAATGCCCCAGTCTTCACTCAGGACCTTTACCAGGTGCGGTTAATGGGAGAAATTACAATTAGAGGGTCACAAAAAGTCAATACAGGGAAACGCTGAAATTTTGGCCAGTGAAAATGGTTGAAAAATGCATTTTCAGTTCAACTACAATGAAGTGTTAAAACGAAAATACAGTAAAGTAAAAAATCCAGTGTAACAGTAAGTCTTGTGCATCTTTTATATAGTGATAGAAGAAATGGCACCACGCAGAAAGTGTTTAATTGGCCCTTGCCAAGTTCTCAGAATAGTTTGATAGAGTTAAAGACATAATCTAAACTTGCAAATATATTGTGGTGCTGATCAGAAATACAGCCATAATTTTGGCTCATTAATGCTCTTTATTGGCAAACAGCAGAAAAAGCCCCTTTTGTAACAACTGAAATGAAAGCATGTCACTCCTAGCCCTAAACTCTTTCTTAATGCCAAGCACTAACTCAATGTAGCTAAACCCATACCCTCAACATAAAACAACACATAAAACACACATGACCAATTCAAACTAGGAACAACAACATACAATGTAAATTGTCCCTTTTACAGGGGGTGTGCTTTTCTCAAGAGTCTCTTGGAATAGAAATCTGCGTAACCAACCTTCTAGTCCAATAATATCTGTCTGCAGAGCTACAGTTTCATGCCAGCAGTTTTATTCCAGCAGATTCAAGCCAATGGCATTCAGCATGTGCGCTGACACTTGTTTTGGTTTTTTTTAGCGAGTTACAGGCTAATCAACATTTCAGTTGTTTTATGTGAATTTCCAAAATATTTGTGATAAATTTACTTTGGGCTAATGGTATATTTTAAGCTTTAAGCTTTTGGTTTAAATGTATCCCTGCTGAAAAAATCCACATCTGATGATTTTGTAATGTTTTTTGGCCTGTGGTTAAACCGGTTACCATTGGTTGATGTGTATATTGGCAATATGCTTTCCCTTCCTGAATGGTAATATGCATGGTGAAACATACAACCAGCACAAACAGTCATTGTTTACATCAGAGTATTATAAATGAGGACACTGGCCAATGGTTGAAATGTGAATGGGAACACTCATAACGCTCAACTTTCTTATAAGGACTTTTTTCACATGGCACAATCACATTATTCTACTGTGCATGCGTTCCACTGGCCTGAAACTGAAGTGAAACTGTGGGTGTAAATATACAGCTCTGTCACTCATCAGTCAGACCCTTCTCTCGCTCTCTCATGAGGGTCGCATGCCCCCATAGCAGCTTCCACAATATATAGATTTAGATTCCAAATTTTATTTGTGCCAACAATCAGAAATCTGTGTTTTCTTTTTAGGCAACACTTGCTGAACATTCTCCAGCTGGTAGTTCTGTTATCACTGTGACTGCTACAGACCGGGACTCTGGGGAGAATGGCAAGGTTACATATAGAGTCGTGTCAACAAGAGACATGTTCTACATTGACTCAAGCAATGGTAAGTATTTATTACCTGTGTGTTATAAACCCAAATGTTTGCATGGTTTGAAGGCATAACCATGTCTGACAAAATCATACTTTTCATCATATATGTTTCAATGTTTTATCTCTGTGCAGGTACCCTGTTTATCAACCAGGAGGCAAAGTTTGATTCTGAGCGTCCGTCCTTCCTTGTGGTGATTGAGGCTCGTGATGGTGGAAATCCACCACTGACTACTCTCACCACAGTGCAAGTACAGGTGACTGATGTCAATGATAATGCCCCTGTGTTCCATCAAAACGAGTACAGAGCTGCTGTCTCAGAAGATGAGCTCCCTGGATCTACTGTCCTCACTTTAGAAGCTATTGATGGAGACCTTACCAGGGACAACTGTGGATTTGACTTTGCTATTGCAAGTGGAAACACTGGCAATGTCTTCCAGATTGAAAGTAGTGTGCGCTTCACTGAGGGCCATGGATTTCAGATAGTGGGAACACTAATCTTAGCTGAGAGGCTTGATTTTGAACTTGTATCTGTCTACAACCTGACTATTGTCGCTTCAGACCGTGGCGTTCCCCAACAAAGCTCAAGTGTTCCTGTCTTAATCACAGTAATGGATACCAATGACAATGCACCAGCCTTTAGTAGGGCAGAGTACAATGTTGTCCTCAGCGAAGGGGCAGAAACTGGTAAGGAAATACTTCGATTGTCTGCTCTGGATCCAGATTCCACCCCTAATGGAAAGGTGCAGTACTCTATCAGCTCTGGAGATGAGAGTGAACTCTTCTTTTTGGACCAGACGAGTGGTGCGCTTCGTGTGCGGAGGTCTTTGGATAGTGAGTGGCGCTCCGCTCATACACTCATCGTGCAAGCCTCTGATGGTCAGGGCCACTTTGCTCTTGTTCCTGTTAACGTAGAGGTCAAGGACATCAATGACAATCGCCCTTTCTTTCCTCTTAAAACGCTGACGGCAAGCATTCGTGAAAATCGGCCTCAGAATGCCCTCGTCACTATGCTACATGCCATTGATCATGATGCTGGTGCATTTGGCCAGCTGAGGTATTACATGATGGACAAATCAGGAAATGGCAAAGAGTCATTTGTGGTCAATCAGACATCTGGCGAAGTCAGAACACGCTACAGTTTTGACTTTGAGAAAATGAACTTGTTTCACTTTATTGCCGTAGCAGTGGATGCAGGCAACTACTCAGCAACCGCTACAGTTCAGGTGTATGTGACTGGGGAGGATGAGTATGACCCTGTTTTCACCAGCTCACACTTTGCCTTCCATGTCCCTGAGGGAGCAAAAAAGGGGCAGAGCATTGGCCAAGTTCTTGCCAAAGATGAAGATGGAGGTGTGGATGGGATTGTTCTTTATACTCTATCTGAAAGTTCCCCATACTTCGAGGTCAACATCTCCACGGGGGTCATCTCCCTGAAGATGGATGCACATGGCCGGCACACAAGCCGCTCTAAGAGGGAAACCCGTCAGATGACTCTGGAAGTTATAGCTCACAGCCCATTGGAGAGCTCCCGTGTAGCCACTACCCAGCTTACCATTGATGTCACGCATACATCCTTTGGTTTAACCTCTGACATGAATATGCTGCTGGCTAGTGTCATCGCTGCTTCCTTAGCAGCTATAGTAGTCTTGATCATAATCGTGGTGGTGCTCTTCCTATTGCGATCCAGAAGGAAGAAATACCAAGAGGCACATGCTAGAATCGTGACCTCTGGCACAGTACTGGAGACTCTTGATGAACCCAAAGTTCATGGAAGTGAGAAACTCTACCACCAAACTCTTCCTGGATATGCTGCAGACCAGAGTGGGGGTGGAGGAGGGCCCTACACTCGAGGGGGATCACTGGACCCATCCCATTCCAGTGGACGAGGCTCAGCTGAGGCAGAGGCGGCGGAGGATGATGAGATCCGCATGATCAACGAATATCCACGTGTCTCCAGCATTTCCTCCTCCATGCAGGAGCACATAGCTGCCCGTGGACCTGACTCTGGGATCCAACAAGATGCTGACCAGCTTTCTGACATCTCTGGTGAACCTGGAATGGAGATGAATCAGTGGTTTAAAGGAAAGAAGATGGGAAGCTTGAGTGGGACTCTCTTGGCAGGCCAGACCCCAGTGTACCGAGATGAAGGTGGTGGATATCTTGGGGTAGGAAGAGGGCTTAATATCTCACAGACTAAAGACTATACTTTCCCAGAGGATGGGAAACCTATGGTGGATGGCTCTCTGACTGCAATTGTGGCTAGCGATGAGGAACTGAGGGGCAGCTACAATTGGGACTACCTCCTTAACTGGTGCCCTCAGTTCCAGCCACTGGCAAATGTATTTACAGAAATAGCCCGGTTAAAAGACGAGAATGCCCCAGTTAACACACGCCGACCTTTTCAGCCCAAACTGAAGGCTGATCCCAAACCCAGAATTGACCCCCCTCCTCTTATAACATCTGTAGCTCACCCTGGAGCTAAAACTGTACTTCCAAAACCTGCTGTTGGACGAACTCTTCCCCACCTATCCTCTTTAAAACGATCTCCCATCAGCCATGATGGCTCTGTCTCCTCAATAGCCATGTCTCCCAGTTTCTCACCTTCCCTCTCTCCACTTGCTGCCCGTTCCCCAGCCATTTCCCCATTTGGGGTCAGCCAAGGCCCATCTGCCTCCATTATCAGCACGACTGAACACTCTGTGGAGCACACTGAAGAGGCTGAGCTTAGGATTTAAACATTTAAACGCCTTGTACTGTTCCAAAAGCATCCCGCCTGACTCAGGACTCTGTACATGACAGTCATCCAACTTGGCCATAATGTCATGTTGCCTCACTGGCTGGCCAGAGAGCTGAGGATGCAGTGTTTAATTACCATATTGGACAGTTGAAGTCAGAATGGCTTCTTACAGATGCTCTCTCCACATATTTGACTTGGTAGCAAAGGACATGTTCTGTTGCCTGCGTTTGCACATTCTATAGGAGAGCTAGGTTTGATGTCAATGTTTTGTAAGAGACGAACACTTTTTGTATTATATATTTTTGTACCAGTATTTGTGTGTTTTTGACTAGAAGATGGCATTACTCATGTCATAAGGTTGTCATAACCTCTGATTATAACTGTTATTTGTATATATGTGACTGTAACAGTAAGTTTGTAACAAGAGTTGTTCTAGTTTGTCTAATTTACAGTTGGCATTTTGCTTTTACTTCTCATTGATATTATGAATAACGTTTATTGTCTTATCAATATTTATAAAACAAACAAATTTTACAGGCTAGTCAGATGTAACAGACTATGAAGTATTTTGTTATTCCAAAAAAAAAGGTATCATACATGCTGCTCTCCTCTCAGCTATGGGCACACATGACTTAAGCTAAAGAAAACACAAAAAGCAGCCAAGCACATTCATTAATACTCTCAATGCTTTTGCATTTTAATAAAGAATTCTGTCCTTATTCTAGCTGCCCAGCGATCCACAATACGTTTGACCCAAATTAATCACATTGTGGGTTAGAGAAGTGGACTGGTCATGGAAGTCCTCATGGAAGAATGTTGAGTCATGCTGTTTTTTTATTCAAATCCCAGTATGCTGCAAAAAAATGACATCTTTGCGAGTGAAAATATTTTAAATAGAGTTGTAATACCTGATATTTCTCATTATGAGATTAATATTGTAAGATGTTTCAAAAGTGTGTCACAAATATCAGCCCTAACTGGCCAATATTTTTTCAGGTTTGATCAAATAGCAGACTTCTAATAAGTTCTAGTAAGTTCAATAATCTTCTAAAACAATCTCAAAATTAAAAATATTAAATATGTTAACTAGTTTATAGCACAGCATAAATAAAATTAAGTAGTTTCAGTATAGATCACGTCAGCATTTTAAAGTAAAACTACTCAAGAGACTAAAGATGCTGAAATAAACCTATTTTGTAGCTTAACAATGGCCTATTATTCTTTGATGCTAGTGGGCCATCACATGGGCAAATCCAGGGTCATAGTCTAAACAGTCCAGGGTCATAGAGCCAACACAGATTGATTGGGGGGCAGACATGACAGAAACCAGAATCAAGCAGAACAAACAGAACAGTACAAACAGAACAAACAACAATACATAGACCAGTACAAAGACCAACGTCCAGACAGGGGAAAACACAGGCTTAAAATACAAGAGGAACAGGCAGGAACACAGGTGGAAACAATCAGGGGTGGAGTCACGAAATGAGGGGCTGGACTAAAAAACCAAAACAAAGAACACACGGGCTAAACCAAAACACAACACGGACACATGGACAGGACTGGGAGGGGCCAATCGTGACAGATGCCCTTTAACATTTTGATAATAACCATTTTTAACCACCAAAGTAAATTTGAAATATCTTTAATTTGTGAAATAGTACAAACAAAACTGGACACTATATAGATAAACCTATTTAAGTATAGCTTTCTACCACTCCGCCTGACAAAAATGGTGGTACATGTTGTTTAATTTCTAGAAAGCGCTTCTAATTTCTAATTTCTAAACAGAGCAGCAGTTACATTCTGACACTTGCACAAGCACCCAACTGCTGCTCTATTTAAGGTGGATCAGGAATTTTGAATAAGAAGCCATCTCCATTTCCGCTAAGGACATTTTTCTTATATATACATCCTATGTGCTTGTGCCTCTGACCAGCAGAAATTGCTGGTATTAGGAAAATATTACAGTAATTCATGCTTCAGTATCATCAGGTCCACAGCCCCGAAACCGCAGCCTGAATCTGATACAGCTGACCAAGTCAGGTGACTAGAAAGTAAGCATAGCAGTCGTTAGCATGTTTTTAGCATGTTAAGTCCTGTGTAGTGTGCTCATCTTGTGGGGCCTGAAGAATGATCCAGTGTTTACAAGGTACATTGAGGCATGACAAGAAAAAACACCTGACCTCCACTGTTTGTGCAAAAGTTTCAATCAGTCTACCACCCATTTTTACATTTAAGGTGATCTCACTTGCCAAGATGTCATTGTTTGCACTGCAGGTGTTGTACCACTTTTCCCCCAAAAGGTATAATCAAAGGTAGGCCAACTGCCTAATATCTACACTAAGAAGACCTGGATCCCAGTTACAAACAAAACTTGGCTTGAGTCATGTTAGATGCTAATTAACAGACTAAAAAACAAAACTTTCATCTTTTCTCCTGGCAGCCTGTGGTAGCACGTCGGTAGATTTTCACACATCTTTCATGTGATAATGTGCATCGCATTTGTAAACAGCTCAAATGAACTGGAAATCTGCCTGGCCTTCCCATGTCTTGCTTTTTTACCCTTAAGCGTTTTGCTATTAAAGCCAGTTATATTGCCTGAAATCAAAGTATGTGGACACTTTGCAAAGAAACTAAGTGGATCTATGTATCTGAGCAGCACTATGGTACTGTATTCCAATCAAATGTTTTACAAGTGTTAAGTCATCAACAACTGCATCACAACTCTTGCTAATGAGGATACACCAGTATCCTGGCCTCATGTCTTCTCTCCTTGCCAGTTTTAAACAACACATTCTTTGTGGTGGCCCTTTCCATGCCTTCCTTGATAATTTCAAGTGCATTTTTTAGACTATTTCAGTGTTTACTTACTGTAGCATTCAAATGAAAACAAAAACGCTGCTCGATTTTTTTTTTAATGAAGGAGGCAGTACACAGTTCAGCAAATCTGCCTGCCTAGTGAAATGAATGTACTGTGTATCCTTTTTGACTTCTCTTCATCATTGCTTGTGACTGATGTTTGTTGCCAAGACTTTATATGCCTTTTTTGATGAAGAATATGACGGTGAACAGTATTATTAATGTTACCATATTAGCAGTATTACCAGTGAATTCACATGGTCGTGCCTTCTATTCAGATGCCTGTAAGCTGTGGGTCAACTCCATTCTTAGCAGTTTCTTTCTCCTAATCTGCTGCTGTGTCTCACCTAGAGCTTATTCTTCTGGATTTATTCTAACATTCTTCTTTCATGTGGTGCTTCTTTCTATTTCTACAGGTTGTATAGGTTCATATGTATATATGCATACATATTGATTTCCAGTTGAAGCGTTGCCATTGAGTACCATTGGAGATTTACACAAAACTGCCATTTCCTATTCATTGTTCAGTCCCACTGTGCCTACTAATTGTTAGCTGCTTGTTATAGTAAACTTGATTTCTTAGGAAGCTTAATGTTAGTTCATAGAAAACTGCAGTATTGTAGTCTAATGATGTTTGTGTGAATTAGTTTGTAGAATGACACCCTGCCTTTCCTGCCAGTGCTGCGTTCATTTAAGTGGCCAATAGCTGTAGCTACATGTGTGCTGTTGCATAAACAAGCAATGTCTGAATCCAATTAACTGTGAAATTCAGGATGTGCCATTCCTATGCTGTTTCTGATGAAAATAAATGTACACTTGTTTACATTCTCATGGATCGTATTGCCTGTAAAGTTCACCAGAAAGTTCACAGTGTGGTGCCCTTTGAGTATAATGTTGCTGCCTAAGATTTAGCTCATCATTTGTCCAGCCGTTGCACTCCATAATCCAAAGGTCAGTGACTTAATAGCTGTTGTTTTTCTCCTTTGTAAATGCTAAGCAGATCTCACTGAACATTTAATTATCCAACCATATCCTAACCCTTCATGGACCAGAGTACATTTATACTGTATTTGTCAAAGTGCCTAATTAAAATGTATTCATAATCAGAAGTGACCTCTAACTAGAATCTTCTTGCACCTTGTTTCTCAGTTCTCTTTCTCAGTGCTTTTGGACAGAGTAATAAGGTTTCATTCTTTGATTTGTTCTTTCTGTTTTTCAACGTCAAATCTTCCCAAGGTTCCCCAGCTTGGCATGCTTGGTCTTTATGGAAGGCCTCAGTTGAAGTATGTTGATGTTAACATTCTCTACTGCTTTGCTTTTAAATTGAATCAGGGCCTCCTTTTAACTGGAAGGCAAAATCCTACCATATCTAATCAGTTCTAATCATCTGAAAAGGCAGAAGGTATCTGACCTTTTGAAGCTGTTCCTGAAAGATGGATCAGTGACTAAGCCTGTGAATAAACTGGAGTGTCAGCATGAGTGGGAAAGCTGTTAGCTGAATCCCAAATAGATACAAAATGATGACCAAAATGGATGAAATATGGATGCTGGTTTTAGTTTGTGTCACAAACAAAGGAAAAAACATGTGCAGTCCTCCACTGAACCATACAATACACATGTTAAAGCCAATAGCAGATGTGAAAAAGAAAGGATCTTTTAGTTAGCTAATGAAATATTTCCAGGTTTTTCCATATTTCCAACCAAGTGCACATAGGTCTGTTTGGACCAGCGGAGACATTATGTGTCTATGGTTCTACATGTTCTTTAATAAATTAAAATGTTTGTGCTAGGAGGGAGTGACTTCTCATACTATGACCCAAGGAAGAGGACACAGCAGGTAAAAGATTTTTTCCTCATATGTGACACAGATGTGTCGTTTGTGTGGCCGTGTGAACGGCAAAAAATGCATTGAATCTGATATTTTCAATTCCGATTTGAGACGCTTTCATATGTAATACTGAAATCCGATCCATATCCGATCTGCAGCGATGCGACTCAGGTCTGAACAGCCAGATTGGAATTCATGTGACTTTTACATCAATCCAACTCGACATTCATCATAATCTTGCACTGCTGAGGCTCATAAACATTTAGTCTGATGTTTCTGTACAAAAAATAGAAGAAACTCATCATAGCCGCTCGCAAGTTTGAAGAGGTTTCAAACGAAACGGCCTAGTGTGGCTGGAGGAGCCTGAGGCCGCAGCGTCAGAGAACAGTTTAAAGAACCCGAAGACCTGAACCAAAGAAGTGGCCGTGGATGGATATGTGCCCTTTTTATGGCAAACTCGAACACATTGTGTTGCTGTCTTTTTTAATCTTTAAACTTTAATCGCTCCTGTGACGTTGACAAAGATGAAACTGAAAGCTCTGGGAGCGACTGGCCTTCAATGGCCGACATGACTGTTTACCTCTGGACAAGCACGACACGTGAAGCTCTGTTCTTTTGCCCATGCGGGTTGGTTTCGGAGCTGATCTGTTCAGACTGATGTCACATAAAGATCCCATTTAAAAGATAATGTGAACAGCCAAACAAAAAATCAGATTTGGGCCACTTTTACCTGCTGTATAAACGTAGCCTTAGTCTCCCTTCAGCTCTGCATTCTGGATGGTGTAATTGTTTAAAGGAAAATTGAGATGTAAACAAAGTGATTCAGAGCTGTTTTGATCTTAGAGAAACTTAGATTTTGTTTACAGTGATGGTGAGTAATTTAGGGGGTAATTTATTTTTCATAAGCTATTTCTAAGGAGATGCAACACCTGGTGGACCACCAACACTGTCACCTTTACATAGACATCACTTAAAGACTTCGTCTCTGAAAGAGAGGAGAAAATCAAGCTCCACTCTTGATTGAAATCTGAAAAATCCACAGGTGCTTCTCTCCAACCTTCCACTGTGTATAGACAACTCAACACTATGAGTCTGAAAGGGTGTGTAGCTGTCAAGAAGTTCTAACTACGAAAACAGAAATAAGAACATTTACAAAGAAAAGGTTTCTGGTGTTGTCAGAACAATGGACTGACCACCCCAGAGTCCACACCTCAACATCACTGAATGCGTTGATTACTTGAAGCTCAAGAAGGAGAAAATGCAACCAACTACTAAGACTAAACTTTGGAGGTGTGGAAAAACATCCCTGCAGAATTCTTTGAAAAGCTGAAAGTGAGTATCTGAACAGAATGGAAGCTGCACTAAAGGCAAAGACTGGACAAACTGAATACTGAAAAACGTGATATTTTATTTAGTCTAGTTATTTAATGGTCATTTTGACTTGAATTTAAATAAATTCCCCAAAACATTGCAAAACTACGTCTCAGGCATAAGGCTATGTATTTGTAACAATTTCAGACGCCTGGTTCCTGTCTCTGTGAACAATTCTGACTTGGTAAGTCTCTTTAAAAACATCTTTAGAGCATTTTACATCAAGCTTAACGATTTAATTAAAATTTAACTATACAGACATTTTGGAAATTCAGCAGAATTCTCTTGTAACCAAGCAAGCAAAGAATTTTTTTTAATGGATCTTTAAGCGTATAATGGAAAACAGGAGAACAAGTCCTGATTGGTGTGACAATCATAGTAATTTGAACATCCTGTGGAGTCAGGACCTAATGCATTTCAACATGTGGAATATGTGTAGGCCTCTTACAGTGTGACTCCACTGAAGCTATAACTACCTTCATTATTTAGCATCTTGATAATCTCGAAATCAATTGAGATTGCACTACTGACTAGCGAAAAAACAAATTCATTCACAGAAGAGACCGCTCTGGACTTACAAAGTCTTAATGATGGAGTGTGCACTTTGAAATGCAAATTATGCCATGGAGCTCAGTATTAGATGCTTTTCCAAAGATCAAGATGAATCATGGAGAGGCAGGGTGCAAATATGATTGTATTACTGCATCCCAGGATAAATGGAAAGTTAATCCAACATGTATCCAGGCCGCATCCCACACTTTCAGCTCTTCATGCTAGAAGGTCAGGTAAGGGGAGACATTTAAATGAGTTCCAACCTCACATTGCATCATCCTTTGGCATGAACGCTCTAGCTTGATGAGACAAAAGCTGAAGCCAGAGAGGTCCGAGTCAACACTGGCTATCCTGTGTCATGTGAGGATATGTAACCTAAGCCCTTCTAGCTTGTGCTGGTTCTTAGTAACTGGCTGTTCACATTGAACCTTGTCAGCAGCAAGCGAGGTGTGAATGACAAAGGATAGGGTACAGCATACACCACTACAAAGAGGTTTTATTTCTTTCCAGCTTGTCACTGTTTAGCTGAAGGTGTAGATGGAGGTGCCCAGTCTAGTGAATGTCATTTTGCAGTCTAAGTGCATCTGCAAACAAATTAGGGAGGTTGTGAACTTGAGCCATGGAGCATATGGTTTTAACATTGAGGCAACACAATTTTTGCTTCATTGATCTTTTGTTTTCTGCAGCTAAAGAGCTCTGTTGAATCATTTAAAGCATGTGGCCAGCACTCTTGGGCCTAAATTAGTCAAAATTAGTGCAATGAAACAAAGTTATACTCTACATGCTGGATTTGAAGAAAAGAGGCAAAAGTACTTGAAACAGTTAGCTAGCCTGTATTTCGGATAGGAATAGTTTGGGTATGCTAGCTTAGCTCAATAGTTAGCTGAGGTTGTCAGCTAATCTAGATGTTTTAGTAAATTACAGATCACATTGCATGATATGGAGTTATGGCATAACTGAAGTTTGAGGAAAGACCACGTCCAAAACTCCTCCTTAATTCCAGCTTCCTATAAATGCCAGTCCTTCACTCTTCCTACTCGTGATGAAACCCCATCCCACCTCCTTCCCCTTGTCCATGCCTGCACTTGATCTTTAATAAAGGGGGGTCGGCCTTCTCGTGACCCACAGAAGCTGTTCTGAACTCCAGCCCAAAATTCTGCAGAGTTCCCGTCCTCTCATTATCTCGTTTATCAAGGCATGGTCTGCATTCGCAAAAACTTAATAAAACTTCAATTAAATTAGCTTTTATGCTAGCTTGCTAGCCAACTTGCTTTACAAACTACAGGCAGCTGTTTGAAGTTGGGTAAGCAAGTTTTAGGAATTTATAGATCACATTTCTTGAAAACTTCTGATGGTTTAACCGTTACGCTAACTATTATGTAATAATAACTATGTATAACCATACTTGCAAAACAGAAAAGAAATAGCTTGGACTACCATAATCTTATGCTACTCTGGTGCTGGTTTAGCTGGTCACCCAGCATGGTCATGCTGGTTGACCAGCATACCAGCATCAGAAACGCAACATATGCTGGTTTTGGTGTTGATCGGCCATACTGGTCTATGCTGTATTTTCTAGCATTGTATCTGCTAAAGACTCAGATTCGCACCCCAGGGACTCCAGACAGGCATGAAATCACTCACAGCATGATTTAAACTCAGCGATATGACTGGTGCTTCTATTTTCTTTTCAAAAAATGTGCAATACATTTGCTTTCACTCAAGTTGGTGTGGTACATCCACAGTGAGTAATACTGAATTTAAAAGACTAGCAATGTTAACAGCAGAAAACAGACTGATATGTTCAATTAGCATGCTTTGAAGGCTTTTTGAAGGCTTTACAGACTTCTTGTGGCTAGTCATAATAAAGTCGTTCCAAAGAGCTCTCGTGCCCCCTTCCTGACTGGGATTGGCATAGCCTTGAGAATATAATGACAATAACGACTGGTGAAGTTAATAGCTTTAGCAGAGAAAGAGGCTGCTAGTCTTATGTCTCATATTCAAAGAGACCCTTCATAATGATGCAGACCGAGCTTGGCTGGCTCAAAAAAGATGATATTTCTAATCAGCAAATGGCCCATAATGTGCCTCAAAGACCAAATCTATTAAATGTGGAACTGGGGGCTGTTAATTCTGAATAATGGAAGGAAAACCCAAAAGCTGCTCAGACCCTGTCTGCAGACAATTAGAGTGGGCATTGGGGGTTCTTTTAAATCTCACTCTTTGGGATTATCTACAAACCTTCTCTACCTGTTGCTCAAGTTATCAGGCACCCAACAATCTCCTCCCTTTGTTGTTCTTCTTGGGGAGCTGCTGGCTGTAGCGGCTTCCTTCTCTCGCCAAAAAAACTCCAGAGGGACTTCTGTTTTTCCCTCTGTCCTTTTTTTTGTATTCTGTTTTTTTCCTGCCTTGCTCTTCAAGGTCTCGTCAGGCTACTTGCGTGACTAGAGGGAGTGGAAAAAAAGTGAGTCTTCAAACCCCATTGGCACGCGATCCCCGATCTATTTTTGAAGCACGCTCTGTTTTTTTCCTCAACGTAAGACACAAAAAAAGCAGCCGGGGGCGAGGAGAGCTGGTTCTCAAAAGGGTCTGGTTCTCATTTCGGGCTGCCCTGCCTCCTCGCCTTGCCCTGCCAGAGAAAAAGCACGATGGTGGGGAGTGCAGGCTAGGGAGGTGAAGAATGGCGGCCGTGGCTTCAGGCCGGCCGCTTGGCCCCTGTCACTTAGCAACCACCTGGGGCTGGTTCTCATTAGTGCTTCCAGCTGCTTGTGTCTCAGACTTCCACGCTTTGCTGTATTTTGATTAATTTCTCTCCTCTGTTTTTCACTGCTCTGCCATGATGAAATTATTGCACTCTGCCTGCCTCATTCATTCTCAGTTCGTTTTCATTAGATGAAGTCTGGCACAACAGCCAGACCCCAAAGCTGGCCGTGCTTAATTGAGAGAGGAGCAGCTGATTCTACTCCAAATGTAATTCAGTTTCTTGGAATTGTCTATAGCTGTGAATGCTGTACTGGACACCTCAGTGTGGGTAGTGCAGCTTTCAATCAATATAAAATGAACGTTGCAATGCTGGTAGTTCTCAGCAGATGCAACTGCTGAGTCAAAAGTCATTGGGGTCATTTAAAATGTGCGCTCTAAAAGCTGCAGGGTATTTTTTTTTCTACCTCAAATGCTGAGCTGAGTCTGTTGGGTCATTTTGTTAGTTTGTTTCTATGGTGCTGGTAGTTTTTGGGCAGCTTAGCCAGTGGGTCAGTGACTGTGTCACAGTGACATGCCAGCCAATGGGCTGATTGTCAAACCATAAAGTGAGGAAGCCGATTAGTAGTGATTGCTGACAGGAATATATGGCAGCACATTCCAGACTTTTTCAAATGTAGATACTCATGTACATGTATGATGTAAAACGTTTCTGTCTATAATCGCTGGAAAATTTTAAATAAACCAAGACAAATATTACAAACAACTTAGAGAAAAAAATAATGACTAGGCCTAATGTGAAATGATTTAATAGAAGTTGTATATGTTGTTGCTGACACTGCTAAAATTGTTTTACTGATTAAAATGATTTACTAAATGAATTTACAGTGTATAACTAAACAAAGCTGATAAAGTAAATTGGACTATGAGCAAAAAATGAGCAATAAGTGGAATTTTATCAAATACTCTGCTTAAGCGCCGGTGGACTGCCCAGAAACCGCTGAGCAAAACATCAGTGGACCACCAGCTTTACTATCACCAGGCCAAAACTATCATCTTACTATCAGGGGATAAATCTACTGAAAGTGATTTACTGTTGTTTGGTGTTTACGTGATGCTTTACTGACTAGGAGAGTTTGTTGCTCTTATAAGCAGCAATGTTAGTGAGATCATGTTTTTAAACTTGCATCAAATGATACCCACAGAACAGCCAGAGGACATGGATGGCCACTGATAGAATATTTATATTAATAAGATGCAGGGCCACTGTGGGTTAGCGCAATGTTTTCCAGGACCAGGACTGGGAAACATTGCGCTAACCCAACGGACTTAACTCAACCATCAGGGCTGGGTTTGCAACAACATTTTAACATAAAGATTACTGTTAAATGGTAGCATGAGCATGACCGTGAGCACTTTTTCTACCCGTATTGATTAGATGATCCTAACAATGAGATGATTTTGGAAAACCAGGTCTACCTCATTAACAACCCTGGCTATTTGTAGGGAAAGTGTGCAGGGCCATCTTGTGAGCCTCTGCCCAAAGCTGGTCACAATAACACTAACATTGTTGCCTGTGACAGCCACAAGCTCTTGTCAGTGAAGCATCACTTCCACATAAAACAACAGTAAATCACTTTTGACAGTATTATTCTCTGCCTGGTTGGCAAGTATTGAAATGTCACAAGCAACAAGTGCTAAAGCTACATACTGTAAACAATCGTCTGGTTATGCGGCACAAATCTTTTTCATCACTTCTTCTTCGTTGACAGCGATAAATTTAGGAATGTAGTCGATCAGCCAGGACATTTATGTCCAAACTGGAACTGCTAGGCTAATGTTGTTAACAAACACTAGAAGTCAATGGTCACCCAAACCAACCCAAACATCCTAGCTAATCAACTGCATTTGGGGAAAGTAGAAAATGATTGTACACCATTTTATGATATTTCTCAAACTTTACAGCTGAATATTAGGACATTTTTAAGTAGATATTTATATTATCTGTGCAATAATTTACTAATTCAGTTATGCCGAATCTAAGTTAATAAACATGGTTAAGCTTAACCACTCTACTTTCCATGTATGGTACATTTTTGTTTAAGCTGTTGTTTTGAGTGCAAAATGTTTGTCACTTGTTGTTGTTTTGTGTATATGTGTGTGTGTGTGTGTGTGTGTGTGTGTGCGTGTGTGTGTGTGTGTGTGTGTGTGTGTGTGTGTGTGTGTTTCTACCTTGCCATTTTCCATTACAGGTTGGAACAAACATGCCAGCACATTTGCACAAGCTGAGAAAAACTTTTTAAAAAGATTGTAATTGAACAGTTTGTCAGTATTGAGCAGTGCTTCTATTTTTAGGATTTCTATTAGACGAATAAGTAGTTGATTGAATTTAGAAAAAAGCCATATAGAGTGCTGTGAAAAAGTATTTGCCTCCTTATGTTTCAGATCATCAAACTACTTTAGTATTAGATAAAGATAACCCAAATAAACACAAAATGCTGTTTTTCCATTCATGGAAAAGTGCTGTTCAGCCCTACCTGGCCCTATGTAAAAAAAAAAAATGCAATTGCCCCCTTTGCTACTAATTCAACCAATCAACCAGTTGACCTAATTCAGTTGACTATTGGGCTCAATATCTCTGACCACACCCAGGCAGGATTACTGCCTGACCTGTTGAATCTAAACATCGCTTAAACAGAATGTGCCTGGCAATGTGCAGCAGGCTAGAAGTTCTCAAAAAGCAGCACATGATGCCATGTTCCAAAGAGATTCAAATGCAGACGCAAACAAAGTCATTGAAATCTACCAGTCTGGACCATGTCAAAGCCATGGCTAAGGCTCTGGGACTCCAGTGAATCAAATTGAGAGCCATTAACTACAAATGAAGAAAACTTGGAACAGTGGTGAACCTTCCCAGGAGTGGCTGGCCTACCAATTTACCAAGATTTCACCAAGAGCACATCGACGACTCATGCAGGAGTTCACCAAAAAACCCAGACAAACATCTAAAGAACTGCAGACCTCACTTGGCTCAGTTAAGGTCAATATACATGATTCCACAATAAGCAAGTCACTTGGCCAAATAGTATCCATGGAAGAGTTGCAAGGCGCTGCTGACCAAAAAAACAGAAAAAAAGTCTCGTCTCGTATTTGGGATAATATTCTGTGGACTGATGAGTCAAAGCTGGAACATTTAGAAAGACATTGGTCTCGTTAAATCTGGTGTAAAGCTAACACCACATTCCACCATAAGAACGTCATACCAACAGTCAAACGTGGTGGTGGTAGTGTGATGGTCTGGGGCTGCTTTGCTTGTGCAAGACCTGGACAACTTCCCACAACTGATGGAACCATGAATTCTGCTCTCTGCGGTTAAATCCTGAAGGAGAATGTCTGCCCGTCACTTTATGTCCTAAAGCTCAATAGTAGTTGGGTTACCCAGCAGGACAAACATCCCAAGAACACAAGCAAGTCTACCTCTGAATGGCTCAAAAGGAACAAAATAAAGGTTTTGGAGCAGCCAAGTCAAAATCCTGAGTAGAATCCCATTGAGATTGTGTATAACCTTAAACAGGCAGTTCATGCTCGAAAACCCTCCATAGCCAAATTAAAATAATTTTTGAAGAAGAGTGGGTCAAAATTCCTCCACAGTGATGAAAAAGACTCATCTCAAGTTATTGCAAACATTTGCAGTTGTTACTGCCAAGGGTGGTACAAGCAGTTATTAGGTTTAGAGAGACAATTACTTTTTACTTTTTGGGTGTTATAGGTTTTGCATTAATCCTTTATCTTTAGTAAATGGAATAATCAAAAGCTGCATTTTGTGTTTATTTGTGTTCTCTTTTTCTTATTTTAAACTCAGTCGGGTGGTCTCAAACATTGCAATGTGACAAATTAGCGAAAATAGAAGTAGTCAGAATAAGAGCATATTCTTTTTCACTGTATAATATAGTGAAACTAGACAGCAACCCATCAAAAGAGAAAAAACATCCCAGTGCTGTTTAAAAGAAGACATATTTAGGGTAATGACCCAGCCTGCTGGATAATTCATATAACCTTGCAATGCTTGGTTAATTTAACCCAGCATGTGTTCTGTTGTATAGTGACCCAGCGCTGGGTTATGGAAATTACCCAAATTGGGTTCTTTTAACTCAGCATTTTAAAAAATTATTTATTTCTTTTTTTGCGTGTGGCTTTCATGGAAGCTGCACTATCATTGAGTCACATCTCAGAATAAGCACAAACAAAGCCAGCCTGAAAGGCCTGTTATGATGAGGTAAGTTTAACAGATCTTTGAGAAGGTTTTCACTGTTTTTGGCAAAGTGAGTTTGTTCAAAAGTCGGTATTTGTGTAACTATACATGGCCGCGTTATGATGACATCAAACACGTCCAAAGTTCCATAGACTAGGCACAATGGCATTTCAAGTGACCTAACTCTTACTTGTGGCATTGCATTCAAGCATAATTCAATTTACATGATAAACTAGAGTGACTGTGATGCCAACAATCAGACATTGTGTGAGGCAATTGTTTATGGAAGGCAGTTTGGTTTATTTTCGGCTGTCTCATGTTGCGTAAACCATGAGTGAACCTTCCGTTGAAGACTCAGCACATTGATATGGCCTTCATGTCTTCAGGACAGACTGGCTTGACGACACACATTTTCCTGTGACAGAACTAGAAGGATGTCCACTGTTTTTCCACTGAAGCCTTCAAATCCACATTGCCCTCAACTGGCTGTGCACAGTTAAAGTGAATGCAGCGTGCCGTCAGGTGGAGCGTGGAGCGAAACGCTGTTTACAGCCGCAACACTCATCTCAAGGCCTGCCATACTGACCACTCTTCTTGTTTATCTTCAGGCAGACCTGACCGACAACTGCAGACGCAACGTTTCCACAGTTGTGAGATCACAGGATCTTCTGACTAAATATGCCTGCGTTAACTTTTCAAAACTGACAGCTCTGCTTCTTGGGGTCAGGTTGAATTGCTTAATTATGATGTGAGAAAATGTTTGCTTGATGAAGCTGCTACCTGCAGCAACTCTACCTCATGTGTCAGCCTATGGCATAACATGAAAACAGATCACTGGGCGGAATAATAAAGACCTAAGCCAGTCTGCTCCAGTAAGAGAGGTATCATATAATTTATCAATCATACATTCTGTCATAACAAAGCATAAATAAAGAAAATGAATAAAAAATGTTATCCCTGAAAAAAGGTTTCTACCTCTTTAGTCTCTGAAAAATAAGTTATTTTTTGTCACATCGTTATTCTTTAGTAGCTACTATGTTGATGTAACCTCATTGGTGCGAAGCATGGTTATTTTCTTTAGTTCTCCCTCTCTGTGGTTCTCTGGCTCTCACACTGGGCCTGTGGGGAGAGAACGAGATTGATGGAGTGAATACAGACGGCTTCCAGGTCCTCCATAACACAGAGAAAAGAGGGGAGATCCAACGAGAGAAGGTTAAGACTGTGTTGTCTTCAGAGAAAGTGCTGCTTCATGCAGCCCCTAAACGTGAAGGTCAGTCCAGTGGCTCAGCGGACAGCTGCATACTGCACCTCACTCTGCAAGGAAAGCATGCGGCTCAGATTGTGAATTTCCATTAAAAAAAAACAGTTCTGCTGACACTGGTTTGACCCGTTTTAATCAAATTGTGTTCATAAATGATTTACTTTTGCGAAAAAATGTGCTTTTCAAAAGTATTTAATATGAAAATGATATAGTTTAATAACTTTAACATACATTAATACATATTAATTCTATACAGGGTGAGTCAAAAGTCACTGGACACGTTTTATTTTCATTTTTATTTTATTATCAACTTTTATCTCTGGGCTCATCTCAAACAAGTTGTGTATGCTGAGAAAATCTGCAACAAATACCACCTTCCGCACCGCATTGTGGAGGCTTGTGACAGCATAAAAATGAAATAAAATGTCCTGTGACTTTTGACTCACCCTGTATACTATTTTGAAACTTGTGTGTTTTGTGAAGTGTATTTAAATTGTGGTTAAGCAATATTAAATGCATATATATTAAATGCATTTGGTTGTGCTTTTGAGTGGATTTTTTAAAACAATTAAAGTTTTAAAAAACTCCAGCAACACTGCTGTGTCTGATCCACTCGTACCAGCACAACACACTCTATCACACCACCACCACATCAGTGTTACTGCAGTGCTGAAAATTATCCACCACCCAAATAGTACCTGCTCTGTGAGGGTCCATTGGAGTCCTGACCACTGAAGAACAGGGTAAAAGGCGCCAAACAAAGAATCAGAGAAACAGATGGACTACAATCTGTAACTGTAGAACTACAAAGTGCACCTATTTAGTAAGTGGAGCTGATAACATGAACAACAAGCATAGAAACAAGGAGGTGCTCATCATGTTCTGCCTGATTGCTGTATTTTATATACTACTGGATGTACTGGTACAGTTCAGTGCTAAACTTACTGGCTCATACTGCAACTAAAATGCAGTGGTGGACAGTAACTACGTAAATGTAATCATTACTGTACTTAAGTAGTTTTTTCGTGTATCTGTACTGAAGTTTTTCCATTTTGGGCAACTTTTTACTATCACTCCACTACATTTCAGAGTCTAATATCTGACTTTTTACTCCACTACATTTTGAGAAATCTGTCATTCCTTTTGGTTTCTGTGTGTATAAAAATGTAACATGTCAAAACAAACGAAGTGCAAAGCAAGAGCACCAATCAGGACACAGCGGTCACTTTGTTCTGAGCTTGTTTTGACCTGTTGGTCATATCAACCCAGTGCAAGCACACGGTTCAACATCAGTGCAGCAGCGTAACATTTTGGGAGCACATATGTCTAAATAAATGATGAACTAACCTAACTTTGTTTAAATAGACCACAATATAGAATTATGTCCACATACGCAGTCGTGACTGGCATGTTTCTTTTTTTCTGAATTCATATAAACACTTTCATTTTATAGTAAATTAGTTTGGGTTATTTTATGTTTATGATCAGAGACCTACAGATCAATACAGTAAAGGAAAACCTATTTGTGATCCTGAGTTTAAAGCCAGTTTTTATTCAACTTGTAACTAATTTAAAAAATAATCTTAAACTGAAACTTTTCTTGTGTGTAAAAAGTGATTTCAGAGCCACTCGGTTCTCCCTGATGGAAACTGTTTGCCTTCAGTGTTTTGTGCTTATGATCATTTTAATAGACGTCAGAGTCGCTAATTAATGACTTTATAAGTCATTAATAAGGATTTTCACCTAAAATGAGTTCATGAAGCGAGTCTTGTTATAAAAATGATAACAGGACATCAGAGCCAAAATTACTCTTGTAGTACTTTTACTTTCAATACTTAAGTACATTTGAAGGCAAATACTTTTGTACTTTTACTCAAGTTGAGGTCTAGAGTAAGGCCTTCTACTTTTACTAGAGTAATATTTTACCTTGGGTATCTCTACTTTAACTTAAGTACATGATTTGTGTACTTCGTCCACCTCTGCTAAAATGCAGTTAAATGCATTCAACAAATGAACTTTGCTGTGACTTTCATCATTTTTTTATCTACAGGGTGAGTCAAAAGTCACAGGACACCGTTTTATTTTATTTCATTTTTATGCTGTCACAAGCCTCCATGATGCCGTGCTGAAGGTGGTGTTTGTTGCAGATTTTCTCAGCATACACAATTTGTTTGAGATGACCCCAGAGATAGAAGTCGATAATAAAATAAAAAATTTAATTAAATTAAACCTGTCCTGTGACTTTTGACTCACCCTGTATAGTTTTTTCCAACAGAGTGTCTCCCTGCAGAATGCCCAGTCAGCGCCTTTACATAAGGTCATTCTACTGGTTTCAGACGTGATGAGGACTCTGTGAAGTTGTCTTTACTTGCAGTGTTTGCTTCTACCTTGCTCATCTCCACATCGACTAACATCGCTGAAGTGACATGCACCTGACTCTCTTTCCAACATGGTAACCACTATAACAGTTAGCAGACTATCCTCATACAATAGACATCATATGTATTTACTATAATACTGTTAAAATGAGAATGTATTTAATAGCATTAATATTACTAACATTCTTCTTATATTAAGTCAGCATGAAGCTAAAACACATTTTAGCCTTTCTAGATTCAACTTGGAAATGTTTTATGCTTGTAAAAGATTCTGTATGTTTTATTTCAAGCCTGTAACCCACATTAACATGTGTTTTATCTTGTATGTAGTAGTTTTACAGTAAGGAGTCCAGGCTTACAGCTGCTGCTGCTGTTTTTCATTTCCAATTTTTCAATTATCTGAAACCTGGTCAGGCTACTGCTTGTATTCAGTCTGTGATGTGTGTCTCATTCAGAAGACCTAGTGTGACTTTTTTCTCGTGAAATTGGTCTCCTGCATTGCAAAACATGATTGGTTGATTGTAAGGCCTGCAGTATCAGCTGATGAAGTCCAAGCCAATGGGAGAGCTCCCTTTGCTGTATCTAGGTATCTTTCAAGGTCTTAACCCTCAATATTAAAATAAGAGTATTACTACAACACTTTAAATACAACAAGTATGACGATTATATTAAATAAAATTGAGCCAAAAATTGGAGACATGTATTTACAGCTGTCAGAAAACATTAGTCCTTATAAAAAGGCCTAGATGGCTCTGATAGTTCGCCACTGCAATAGAGTTAGACTAAATGATATTATATAATATTTATAATATTTTTTTCAGAAAGACAGTAATGAATTGGAGCTACTCTTGCAGTATGGCCCAGCTTCTGACATGAAGTAATTTGTTTGCCAACTTAATTAAAATAATGTAAGCCAACCTTCAAGGTAAGTTCATGCTTAGGTAGCCTAGCTAATAAGCCCAATGAAACCCACGAGCATAGCAGAAACGTCAATACACATCTTATTTACTTTTTATTTACCTGTTATTAATATGTACATTCAAGCATTAGAATTGGAATCAGAATCCTTTATTGATCCCAGAGGGAAATTGCAGTTGTTACAGTTGCAGCCATTCATGTAAAAGAATAAACACTTTATTCATCTTCTTAAAACAAGAAGAGAAATTTGTAATATGTACATGAGATTTAAGTTCTTATGAATACAGTAAAGTGGCAGTAACTGTGATAATAAATATAAAAAGTTCAAATGATTGTACCTCTGACTTATTGCACACATATTTAATATTATTACACATATGAACAGCACTGTATTGAGTTTTGTACAGATGAACCACACACTGTGAATCACACACTGCGGGAGGAGTTATAGGGTTTGATGGCCACAGGTAAGAATGACTTCCTGTGGCGCTCTGTGGTCATTTCGGTAGAATGAGTCTTGCACTGAATGAGCTCCTGTGTCTCATCACTGTGTCGCAGAGTGGGTGGGAGCCATTGTCTATAATGGCCTGCAGCTTAGACCGTATCCTCCTCTCCGACACGGCCAACAGCAAGTGAATACAGTGCAGTAGCTGTAGTCTTACTTAAGTAGAGACTTGTAGTTATTATACTCCACTACACTATATTCCACACTTGCTATGTAAAAACAGAAGCAGATATGTAGTATTTACAAAAGACATGCCAATTTATGTAAAACACTACATTTTGCCTGCTTAAAAAGCTTTTTTGGGAGGATAACAGTCAAATGCTAACAGCAAGAAGTTCAATTCCATATCTTCACAATGTAGGAAGGTTTTGCTTCAAAGCCTGTCAGAACACTGCTTTTTAGAAAAGGTTCTATATGGAGCAAATCACTGGTTCCCAATTGTTTCCATAGACCTCTGAAGTTGTGTCATCATTCTATGTTGGCTTCATGCCGATATTAAGACCTCTGGGTCTTCTTTCTCTATGGGAAAAATGAACAGCATTTCCAAGAATCACCTCTGTTTCAATCTGCGGTGAACAGAAATGTTTCAAAGCTGATACATTTTGCCATTTGTATATTTTTAAATCACTGGATGAATCAAAATACACAAAATGTGAATATGCCTCCACAGTTACAGTATAAGATCTGTTTAGTTTCTTATTTGTCTCGTTGCATTTTTAAAATTTTTATTATGTAGGATTTACTTTCGCAGTGAAGTGTCCATGAAAGTCATAGTGAAAAGAAACTGGGCTTTTAAAACTGCACTTGCACCCTCCCCCAGGTTCTACACGTCCTCTGAAATGCATGTTAGCTGTCAAGGACGCTCACAAGGTGATGTTAATTGTTCAAGACCTACACATGTTAATCTTTTTTAAATGGCAATACGAGAGCGAGGAGATTTCACCACCCCATCTGTTTCTGGTCAGTCAGTGGAGGAATCAGATGTACATTCTTGTATGAGAATGTATGAGTCATTCTGTCAAATGCCAAATTTCATCCCACACTGACCAATTCCATAACAGAAGTAATCATCCTATGCTGACCAATTCTATTATAGTAATAATTAGGAATCCCTGAAGTGCCTTGTAAAGATAATCCATCTTATAATGGTAGAATTATTATTCTGTGTAACTGTTAAGCAGACTGGAAAACTCTATTTGTGGCTTTCATTTTGGAAAAGCAGCCATGAAGTAGTTTTTACTCAGTGGGATGTTTGCTAAAGAGACACCCCACTGTAAATGAAAAATGTAACCATTGCTACATCTATTGAATACATGCCTACTCACCTCTTACAGCTGTAGCCTCTAAAGTGAGATTTCCCATTTTAGGTCCATTTTGCAGTTGTATTTTCATTATGGGTTACAATAATGTTTGTTTTTCCTTTAATAGTTTCAAATTTCATTCTAGTTTTTGTTTGCTGTATTAACTCTTTATCATTAGTTCCTAGCATTGTTAAACAGCCCAGATAAAAGGTAATATTTCACGTTTATGCTGTTAAATTCTTTTTTTTCAGCTTTTAGGCATCAACCTGACTACCACGGACAGCCTGCTGCACCTGGAGGATTGGAACATGGCAGGTGAGAATTATGGAGAATTCATTTTTAGTGTTTTCTCCCTTTTACCTCACCTGGTCCAACTCATGAACGGCCTGACGAATGACCTCTCTGTGCTTCGCCCACAAATGTGTTCTTTCAGAGCTGCTGTTGTGAGGCTGGACAAAAGACATGGAAAACCTCCTTCTAAGTTAAGTAAGTTACCCTTTAGTAATCCCACACCAGGGAAAGTCACCTCTGTGTTTAACCCATCCATACAGTGAAACACCATGTCCATACTAGTGGACGCTCACACACTAGGGGGCAGTGAGCACACTTGCCAAGAGCAGTGGGCAGCCCCATCCATGGTGCCTTTTGGGGGTTGGGTCCCTTGCCTAGAGTGGTGATCAGCCCTATACATGGAATAGTTGGGGGTTAGGTGCCTTGCTGATGGCAGTTCCAGCCCACAACTGCCCAAGCCCACATCTGATGATGTATCTTGAAAGTAAAAGACAACAAGGGCTTTAGAGTTGATATATGGGGGAAGGCTGAAATAACTGGCTGAAATATTCCTTTAACAAATTAAAAAAAAATAACAATCAGCAGAGTTTAGAGCTCGTTAGCACCACATATGTAATTATTTGCCTCTACATCAGTGGCTAATGCATTCTGGGAACTGTAGTGAGAGAACACTTGTGAATGAAAACCCAAAATTTATACAAAATCATGAATTCTGTCAAACTGATGAGGCTGAAGGATGCAATGCTGTGTTAAAATGCTACACACATAACCTATCAAATGCTATCTGAGGCTGGAATGCTTATTTAAGATCTTTCTCTCAGACTGAGTCCTCACACTGATACTCCTCCTAAAAGTGTGGAAATATATTTACACTGGCACCTGGCTCATTATACCTGACTCTTGAGAGCAAGCAAAGGCACATACTACGTGACAAACTGCTAGACATTCACATCAGAGCAGCAGTAAACTAGTTAAAACAAAGAAAAAACATACATTTTGAGCCTCATTGACCAGAACAGTGCTCTGAGGATGAAGCTGTTGCTCTAGTTTGGCCCGAGGGAGAAGTTTCTTAGCTCCCATCTCTTTTTAATCTTTCTTAATGAAGTTGTCAGCTATCTATGGCTCTTAAGCTTCTCGACTGTGATCGACTGTCGCAAATTGAAAACATGTTTTTCATGCTATTGCATGCTCTGGGAGCTTATTTTGTGCTCTCTAGAAATAATCGTAAAACAGGTTTCTGGACTCCTGGCTGCTTTACTGCCAAATTCACACAAGTGAAAATGGTTTTGTGATAATACGAGGGAAATGTATAGCCTCAAAGAGTCTACATCTGCTACATTTTATAGCAAACCATACCTGGTGCAAAGCCAATACTTTTAAGGGGGTTAAGGAGGAGGAGGGTTCTAACAAAAGGTTAGAATTAAAAGTTAGGACCACAAACTACAGGTTTTCTGCATGTGAAAGTACTTAACGCCGTCTTTGATTTACTGAAGGATGTAGTAAATGCCAGCAGTGGCTTTCACTGAGTCTGATTTCAGATTGCCTAAGTCAGTCCTTCTCTGTTCTGAAGCACTGAAGGGGAATTCCACTAATTTTCCAAAATTTCTGCATTATTCAATCGTTTCGATGTAAGCAGATAACTTCAGAATTTTTGTTAAATGGTTCTGTCTAAAGAAACTCACTCACTTAATTTTATACTTCGGATGAAAGGAACCACAATGCCTACAATGCAAATATTGTAATTTTATTTACTATCCAAAAACCACTAGGGAACATATATGTATGCTGAGATTGTATATCACCGCTGTCCAAACCTTGTGTCTCCATTTTTGGTGATTTTTTTTTTTTTTACATCATTTCAACACACCAGCTGTCCTTTACGTTCAGACAAAATTTCATATCAAATGGACAAATAGAAATGCTCTAAAATCACTGGGAACAAAAATCTCTATGCATTAAGTTACATTGAAAGGTAAGAGTGTTTTTACGTTGTTTTAAGTGTTTTATTTTGGAGAAACTGACAGCGACAATATATAATGTTGATAATCGTAAAATACAGCGGCAAACCACGAATATTAGAAATAGGCCTTCAGTTTGGGCCATATATCCTCAGTCAAAAACGAGGATTTAAACATCTCTTTGACAGTGCTCATTTTTGCCAGTGCCTCTATGGGATTCTAGTAGTTTTGAGTATTAGAACTAAGCTAACATTAAGTCACATTAACAATTTTTGACAATTCTAGTTTAAACACTGACATATGCAGCTTGTAAAAAGCACTCTATATGTTTTATTTGAAGCTTGTAACACATTTAACCTTGTAGCAGTTTTACAGAGACTCTTTTAGTCAAGAGTTCCGACATAGAGCTGCCACTGTTTTACATTCCTAACAACTAACTGAAGCCTGGTTGAACTACAGCTCATATTCACAATCAGTAATATATCATAGGGTTTCAGAAGGCCTGGAGTGAGGTCATGTAGTCAATCTGACAAGTCAGGCCTACAGTTGAGCTCCTGAAGCCTTTACCAATGGTAAGCTTGCTTGACTGTATCAAACAATATTCTATAGAGACAAAGATTTTAACCCTTTTGTTTCCAATCAAAACGTTTTCTACATCACTTGCAGAGTCTTCATACAACAAGCATGATGATCAAATAAAATTAACAAAAAATTACAGACATGCAGTTTTATTTCAATCATTAGGCCTTCTTTGAACTTTTGCTGAAGGGTCCCTGCTGGTTAAATAGAAGTACATTTGGAAAAGGAAAAATTCTTTGGGTGATGTTTTGCCTTTTCACAGCTTATATGTACCTCTCCACCTTACATGGACCAAAAGAAGTGCTACAAAACTGCTTAGAATAAAATCTCTGTACATTAAAGGTCAATAAAGTTTTTTGCCCTCTCCTGTAGTTACCATTTTGAAGATTTTTTTTTGTTTTGGACGTCTGGTTCCCATCACTACTGTGAGCTCTGTACTTATCTCTAGAACTGAGCATTACGGAAACCAGACTGAATGACTTTATTCACATCTCAATCATTAAATAATGCAAAATAAAATAAAAAAATCTCCTTCAAGCTGAATGCCTGCTTTTGGCAGTGAGGGCTTTCTCTCAGTGTGCAGCAGTGAGAGAAGGAGGCTGGCAGGGTGGGCTGCAGGTAGAGAGAGAGAGAGAGAGAGAGAGAGAGAGAGAGAGAGAGAGAGGGTTTTAGTTGAGAGTGAGGCCCTATGTGATTGGCCTTCTGAGGAAACTTAGAGAGAAAGCCTCAGCCCTGATGTGTGGAATCGCTTAGCCAACATGAGTCTACTAACGCTGCTAACAGAATGGAGGTGGCTGTAGATGGATTTTCCATACCAAGATAGATGGCGCTTAAGGGCTGCATGCATATATGGTCTCACTTGAAGGTTTAAGTATGACTTGGGGGAGTGGGTACGGTGAATCAAGTAAAGGGCCAAAGACAGTGAGATAAAAAAGGTATTTAACTTTAAGTGTTGCAGCCGCATAGTCTATCACGTTACTAACAAATGTAGTATGCACACCTCAGCCACACCAATCAGTCTCTCTTCTGCACACTTTAACTCACAGCGTCTAAAGTCTTTTCTTTCCTTTGATGAGAAACGCTGAGAGGTTTTGCTGACTTGTGGCACAAGCTCAAAGTGCCTGATCAGGCAGCACACTTTCTGCAGTGATGAAATTTGCTGGGCCTATAAATATTTGAGAATAGATCCTCTTTGTCAGAGCCTGGCCTGGACAGCTATTATTTTCCATGATCAAGTTAGGTGACAAAGCTCTCAGCTTATGTGATTATAATACATGGTTCCTCTTGCTACACACAGAAGCTGCTTTTCCAGGCTTGCTGTATTCAAAATGGTAACATTATTAGACCGAAAAATTGTTTTTAATTTTAATGTACATTTTTTTTATAAGATTTTATTCTGCTATTTTGGAGCGTTTCTGTTGCTCCATTGGTCATGAAATGTTCTCACAATGCAAATGGCTGCTAGATTTTTGAATGGTGTACATTGAATAACTCCTTAATGAATTAAAATGAAAAAACTGACATATAGGTTTCAATATGACTGTGATGTTACAGATGAATGTAACTTCACAACACTGTTTTACTTATTCCTTCTTATTAGCCTTATCTTCTTTATAGTCAGCTCCATAATTAGTGGCACCTTTGGTAAAAATGGGTATGATGTCTCTGAAAAAAATGAATTGAAAAAATGTCAGTCACATTCGAAGTATGAGAGAAATCTTTGCTTAGAGTAAATTTAGCTTAAGAAAACAAAAAAACTTTTTTTAAACAAAACTATTTGTATCCCATATGTCCAATGGCTGCTGGGATAGGCTCTAGCACTGCCCATGACCCAGCAGGATAAGCGTTGTTGTTGTTGTGTGTGTGTGTGTGTGTGTGTGTGTGTGTGTGTGTGTGTGTGTGTGTATTTGCCTCAGTTTTTGGCACCCTTTGAAATTCTTATGAACGAAGTGTAACTGAAGATGTTTCCATCTACATCCACCTGAGTGTTCAGGCACTCTTGAGGCATTATCCATAACTTCCCATATCAATACACTCTCAGAAATAAAAGTGCGAAACTGTCACTGGGCCAGTGCCCCTCTTGTCACTGGGGTGGTACTCTCAAAGGTACATCTCAGTAACTTTAGTCAATGAATAAAATTGTGCCTTAATCCATTGAAACTTTATTTCTAAGTTGTATTGATTCCACACACCTCATCTGTACCATGATGAACAAAACACATATATAAATATGAGGTGAAACAGCGGCCAAGTTCTTTTACTCATTCAGCAGACATGGAGAAGATTATAGAATACACAAATGGTTTGAGACAAAACAGTGCTGACCTTCATAAGCAGGGCTCTCAAGTTTTTAAGTTTGGTGGGAGTGAGATTTTTTTTTTTGGGGGGGGGGATATGTCACCCATCGACCCAACGGCCCATTGACCCTCCAAGTGTGTTCAACTTAAAAGAGAACAAGTTTGATTTGATCAAATTTCATGGTTTATTCTATGACATATAATTAAAAGTACAAACACTTTCACTATATCCAAAGTCTTCTCTGCTATCTCCCCTGATGTAGTAGCCATTTCAATCTCTTCCATCGTCACATTATCTGCCTTCCTTGCCTTTGGTTTCTCAGCCTTTTCCCAGAAGGAAATAAGGCTCTTCTGTTTCTTCCCTGACATTCTAAATAAACAACAAACAGTTAAAAACGTATCCAAGTTCATGACAGCTCTAAGGTGACTAAACCAAAGTTATTCTACCCTATAATACCCAGAAAGACCCTATAAATACCCCAAAAAGTCTCTGACTAAACGAACATTTAAAACATCGTCAGGCTCCAGTAGTGCCGTTCTCCTTCAGTTGTTCACCGATGTGTGTTAGTCAGAATCGAATCGGACAATCTGGCTGAAACTCCACCCTCTTTGACTAGATCTGCCAAACAACAGAGCGATCTATATTCTGATTGACTCAACGAGAGTACTTTATAATATGCAACCGATGGATTGGCTGAATAGGGTGTGGTAACTGGGTAACTTCTCTGAGCACAGATGCGCTGTGACCAGTGGCTGTGACTCGTTTGTAGACAGGGCGAATTAATTTTTGATAGGATTTTTTTAGAAAAAAAAAAATCAAGAGTGAGAAATAGCATGTGTGGCGTGTGAGCGTGTGAACTCGCTGAGGTGCGTGTGTCACACGCACAAAGCGTGAGACTTGAGAACAATGTTCATAAGTCAGCCAATAGCAATTTTGAAAAATAGCTACATGCCTGAAAATGCCCATATCTACTGTTAGGGCAGTAATTGAGAAGTCTTAAACAACCGGAGCCGTAGTGAAGCTGTCTAGAAGATGCATGTTTATTTTACTCACAGTGAGAAGGATGGTTAGTAAGGCAAAAGGTTTCCCTAGTAACATGGATGAAGATTTGCAGAAGAACCTTGTTAGCACCTCGTTAGCGTACAAGGCATCATGGGCTCCATGAACAACCAGGAGATTATTAATGAAAATCTGGCTGCCTCTGCTTAAAAGATAAGACTAGGTCATGGTTGAATCTTCAGGCAGGATAATAATCTAAAACACATGTACAAATCTACAAAAATGGTTCAATGAGCACAGAATCTTCCCAGGCCCCTGACCCATTGAAAATCTGTGGCATAAGCTGAGAGGAGAGTCCTAAAGAGAGGATCTTCAACTCTGGGGGATCTGGAGAGGTTCATTTTTGAGTAGGGGTCTCAGATTGCTTGCTCTGTATTCTCCAATCTCATCAAGCAGTATAGCAGAAGATTCACTGCTGTTTTTTAAGTTGTTTTTGTTGTTGTTGTTGTTTTTTGGAAAAGAGAGATTGCCCAAAGTCACAGACCAAAAATAAAATGTAGGGGTTCTTAAACTATCTATTCCTCCATCTTTTAAGCCGCTTATCCTTCTGGATCACAGAGGGTGCTGGGGCCTATACCAATGGAAGGCAAGAAACACAGTGGAGAGGTTGCCAGTCCATCACAGGGCAGACACAGACATATACATTCACAACTAGGGGCACTTTTGCATCTCTAATTGGCCTGACTGCATGTCTTTGGACTGTGGGAGGAAACCCTTGCAGACACAAGGAGAACAAGCTCCACACAGAAAGGACCCTGACCAGTTCTTATATATTATATAAATTAAATGTTAAATTTCACTCATGTTTTCATTTTGAGGTTAAGATAATTAACCTCATGACCATTTTCCCCATTTCCCCCAAGGCTACAAATAATTATGAAGATGATTACATGTAAGACATGTTTAACATAATCCATTATTAGAATGAAGCATTAGCCATGGACAGAATAGAAATCAATTAAATATTTTGCAACCAGTCATAGGATGGAACAATTGTGGAATTAGCTGCACATGTGAACACAATAGAACATAGATTGGATATTTCCCAGGAACATCACTCAAATAAGCAGTCTAAGATTAGAAAAATAGTTAATTTTGAAATACTCAGCTGAAAGTACTGTCAAAGTAAATTTACTGCAGTGTCAGTGTCTGATGAATTGACCATCATAATGGATTTATGGAATACATGTATTTGGTAAAAGGACCATAGAAACTCATCTTTCCCATCTATTCTTTCTTTCTTACCATTATTATTCTGTGTGAAGCTCAATGTTTTCTCACTCTGCCACCTTCCCACCCCTGGACTCCCACTCTTGGACCTTCAGCATGAGAGTCTGACCTTTTAGTGCAAAGCTGCCCAGAACTCCAGCTCAAGTTTTCTGAACTCATTCCCCTTTTCTACAGTTTTGCTTTCACACCTCAAGCCACAATCGATGAACTTAAGGCCTGATCTGTACTCACGAACCCTTCTTTAGGATGATGACTCTACTGCAGCTTTTTTGTTTTATTCCACTGGGTTCTTCTTCCTGTGGTTATAGCAGAAAATCATTCTAGCACATTGCAGATTCTTCTTTTGTTGTTAAATAATTTATGGATTTACACTGTAGTGATGCTTATTTTTCATGAAACAGATCCAGCTAGTTTTAGTGAGCAAGTACAACAGTGGTGATGGGAATCAGGGGTCACAACGTCTGCAATGCAAATACAGTATTTATATTGTCTATCCAAAATGACCAGTGGACATGTGTATTTTATCATCACTGTCAGACAAAAGCTCATACTTCCAAAATGCTAACTTTTAATGGAAGATAATGTCAAAAGATTTTATTCCAAGTTATTTTGTTATGGAGACAGGGAACATTTAGAATTGTAATGACTGTGAAATAGTGATAAATCTCAAACATCTTTTCTTTTGGGACACTTTTGCCTGACACTTTTGCCTATACCTCTATACCTTTGGGGACTTTTTAAAAAAAACAAAACATTTTAAGGACATAATGTATCAAAAAATCAATTCTAAAGTATTGTTTCAGGCATCAGGCAGCATACTCCACTTCATGTAATAACTTAGTGTGAGGGAGCTATAGCCCAATTTAGAATGGATTAAATTGACATGGGGTCCTGGGGTAATTTCCTCTTTTACAGGTGCTACTCAGTGATTTTATTTCCATTCAGATCAGCATGTCTGTGTTTTTCTTCCTTGTCCCCAGAGAAAATTACAGGCGGAATTACCTATGGTTAGTCACCCAGCTCAGCAGTGGCCTGTCTGAATACATATTTCTGTGATTTTTCAGGCTGATATTGACTTGCATTGGAAAAGAAAATTGTTTGCATAACGTTTTGCGCTGCATTTATGAACATCCCTCATAATGATTGACTTTAGGTTCCAGCCACACCCATTGCCAACATATCTACAGAATCAAGCAAATAACCATGCAATTTACATAGACCAGGGGTGTGTAGTCTTATCCACAAAGGGCCAGTGTGGCTGCAGGTTTTCACTCCACACAAGGTGGAGCACACTTGACTCCACTCTTGTTGAATTAAGTTGGTCTTTGTCTTCACACATTTTATCTCCTGCTTTGCTGGAGTGAAAACCAACAACCACACCGGTCCTTTGCGGATGAGATTAGACAGCCCTGCCATAGACAAACACTGGTAACAAAATGAGTCATGCTGAAGAGCTCAGTGACTCAGTGACTGTAGCACTGTCAGAAGATGACACCTTTGCTACAAATTAATTTGTAAAATTTCTGCCCTGCCCTGGTCAACTGTAAGTGCTATTATTTTGAAATGGAAGTGACTACGAACAACAACAGCTCATCCATGAAATTGCAGACCATGCAAACTCTGCTGAGTGTGTAGCACATACAAATCATTATCTTCTGCTGCATCACTCAGTACAGAGTTCCTAATTGATTCTGGAAGCAACATCAGCACAAAAACATGATCAAACCTCAAAATCACAAAGCCAAGCATTGGCTGGAGTGGTCACTGGAGTAGTGGAAACATTCTCTAGAGTGATGAATCATGCTTCACTATCTAGCAGTTTGATGGACAAATCTAGTTTTGACAGACACCAGCAGAATGCTACCCACAGGAATGCATAGTGCCAATAGTAAAGTTTGGTGGAGGAGGGATAATAGTCCAGGGCTGTTTTTCAGGGTTTGGGCCCTGAAAAATGGGGTTTCAGAATTTCAAGCTATCAGGGTTTTAGTTCCAGTGAATGATAATATTAAAGCATACAAAGACATTTTCGATAATTTTATGCTTCCAACTTTGTGGCAACAGTTTGTGAAAGGCCTTTTCCTGTTTCAGTATGACTGCATTCTGTGCAGCAAGTGACATGCTTTGATGAGATTGGTGTGGTGGAACTCCAGAGGCCTGCACAGAGCCCTGACCTCAACCCCACTGAACACCTTTATGATGAATTAGAATGTCAATTGCAAGCCAGGCATTCTCGTCCAACATTAATGCCTGACCTCACAAACACTGTAATTGGGCACAAATTCCAACAGGCATGCTCAAGCCTTCCAACAAGCTAATATAGGTCTGAAAGTGAGGTGAGCACATGCTTTTGGCCATTTTGTGTCAAATAATAAAGAGTCTCCGCACCATTTACTTGGTTTATGTGGTAGAACTTTATATCCATTCTCTCTACACTAGAAGAGCATTAGCTGAAGGAGAAAGAAAATAAAGATCTCAGAAAAGTGAGATCTCTCAGGCCGATAAAGGGGTGATTATGTTGACATCTGCAGGAATAAAGCATTACTTCACAAGTGTCAACTTTATTTTTTTAGGATCATATGACCACATATGACACAAACATCTGGGTTTATAGAAAATACAACCCACTAGAAGCCCACTTGCATGTGGGAGTTTATTGCCATCCAGAGTAGTATGTGAATAAAATTATTACAGATGTCACCCTGGTAAACTAAACCAACCTGAATAAGGCCTTATAGAGGCATTAAATGTTTCAGAGGTCTGGTTCCTACAGCCATTACTACAATTCTAAGTCTGTCATTTATCTAGAATGAGCATTTCAAAAACATTTACAAACCACTCTGAATTGCTTTCTTTACATCTTAACAATTAAATTATGCAAAATGATTGATTACCCAGGAATTGTCCTTTAAAGCATGGGAACTTACAAACTTCAAAAAAAGTTAAACAAATAGACAGAAATAAAAAAAGAAATAATCAGATCCAGTAAACACAGCATTTGTAATGCATCATGTTTTTAGTATGTCAAGCATTTTACTAAGATGTTATATGTATGATTTCCAGTATGGTCATCGAGGAGGGACTTGCATATGGCTTGCTGTTGATGTGGACACTGAATTTCTGAAATATTTTCAGTTTATTCCTGTTTGATGCATGAACGGCAAACACCAATGACCACAGAATTTGAGTAATCTGTCATGACAACTCATGACATCATATGAAATCTGTCATGCAATATTGATGGCATGGTCATGTAAGTCAAGTAAAGTCTTACCAACCTATCTTATCATTTGCCTTCAAAAAAGCAGGACACTGACATTTTCACATGGCCTTGTTTACAGGATGCCATATCCTCTGCCATTCATTTCTCACTGACCAACATGGAAAGAAAATTCAAAACGATTATACCACAGCTATTTATTTGAAGTTGAAGCCTGCAGGGCCTTAATCCATTGCTCTGCATGTAGATCCTGGTCTTCTTGACTAGAAGACCTCAGTCTGTCAGGATCAGCAAGACCACCTCCAGCACTACCACACTGAACACAGGTACTCCCCAAGGCTCAGTCCCCTACTATTCACGCTGCAAAGCATAGCCCAAATCACATTCTCAGGTTTGCTGATGATACTGCAACAGTGACGAGTCAGCATACAGGCAGGAATTAGAATGGCTTGCAGACTGGTCCACAGACAGCAATCTATCTCTGCAGAAGGACATGTAGTGATCATACGCTACTGTATATCAATCACTTCACTCCCTGCGAAGGATGAAGACAGCAAATCTACCTCTTCTTCCATCCTCACTACATTCTACATAGGGACAATAGAAAATGTCTTGACTCACTGTCTGGTGTGGAAACTGCGCTGTCATGGACCGCAGAGTCATATAGCAGATTGTGAAAACAGCTGAGAAGATCTTCAGTGTGTCTTTATCCATCATCAACACCTCCTACCCCAAGAACTGCATTCGCAAGACCCCCAGTGGTCGACCCTTCCAACATCACTTATGTACTTCTCACCCTCCTGCCATCTGGCAGAAGGTGCCTGAACATCCATTCCACCAGTGATGCCATGCCTATGTAGTCCTGTTTAAAGTTATGCTTTTGTGTATTGCACCATTGGGCCTGAGGAGTGATCTGATGTACACAAATAGTATTAAGGAATGACGATAAAGACCACTTGACTTGAGACCATCTAAGCCACAGGCGCCCAAACTTACCCTTAATTACAAATTTGAAAGGAAACAGCATGTAATTATTTATCTTAGGGTATGAATATGCACTGTATGGCCAAAAGTATTTAGACACTTGACCATCACACCTATATGAGATTGTTGAAAATCCGATTCCAAAACCATGGGCATTAATATGAAGTTGACCCCCTTTTTAGCTATGACAGCCTCCACTCTTCTGGGAAGGCTTTTTTTAAGTGTGTGGATTTGTGTGTGGAGTTCAGGCACACAACCAGGTCTGGCTTGCAATCAACATATCAATTTCTCCCAAAGGTATTTAGTGAAGTTGAGATTGGAGTTCCTCCACACCAAATTGGTTAAACCATGTTTTAGCTTTGGAACAGGGGCACAGTCATGCTGGAACAGTAATACTGTTGCCATAAAATTGGAAGCATAATTGTCTAAAATGCCCTTGTATGCTGTAGCATACAACACTAACCTTCAGGGGAACTAAGGAACTAACCCTTAAAAACAGCCTCTGACCATTATCCCTCCTCCACCAGACTTTGCCGTTGTCAAGTGTTACTGTTCCTATGTGTTCCAGTTGGTAGTGTTTTCTTGACATCTGCCAAATCCAGATTTGTCCATCAGACTGCCAGATAGTGAAGCATGACTCATCACTCCATACAACACATTTCCAGTTGTAGTGTGCTTTACACCATTCCAGTCAATGCTTGGCATTGCATGCAGTGATCCTAGGCTTGTGTGCTGCTGCTCAGCCTTGGAAACCCATTTCATGAAGCTTTTGATGCACAGTTCTTGTGTGGATGTTGCTTACAGGGGCAGTTTGGAACTCAGTAATGAGTGATGCCACAGAGGACACAGGATGTGCTTCTGTGCTTGGTGGCTTCATTGTTTGTGTTCTATGGTTTCATAGCTGAGCTGTTGTTGCTCCTAGATGCTTCCATTTAACAGAAAATAGCATTTACAGTTGACAGGAGCAGATCTATCAGGATAGAAATTTCATGTACTGACTTAAGGCAAAGTGGCATCCCATGACATTTAATGACACGACTCATTCTCCTGGCTGTGTCTGTCTATGGAGATTGCATGGCTATGTGCTTGATTATGTGCACTTGTTAGCAATGTGTGTGGATGAAACTCCGGAGCTCAATAATTATAAGGGGTATCCATATACATTTGACCACATGTGTTTATTCTCTAACTAGATCAGAGGGTGGAGTTAGGGTTCTTTACCTCTAGCTCTTGTGCCATACTTTGGTCAGCCTTGATCTGAGCATATGAGCATTTATCTTCTATCTAAGACAATCAGGCGCACTCCAATGAGCGTTCACATGGTAGCTTAAGTTTCTTTTGCAGCACCACAGAAAAAAGTGGTGGAGATTTATAGAGCACCCTGCTCTTAGGTCTGCTAAGCGATCCCAGGTTCATGTCAAACACACTCTGAGTGCTCACAGAGGCTTGTAGAACTTGGCAAACTCAGCACAGTGCATGTGAAGGTCCCATCTCCAACAGAGCGCTGTACTTTCCTCACCTTTCCTTTCCTTTTCCCATGAGACTGCAGGGAGGGCTGCCATGTTCCAGCCAGAGGAACCTAGTCTTTAGCTGGGAGGGAGCAGGCTTTACATTTGTCATGTCATGAGAAGCCCTGACTTGTGAACTGTCTAGAAAGCTCAAAGGCTATCCTTCTTCTTCTTCTTCTTCTTCTTCTTCTTCTGCCTGTTAAAGAAAAGCATTTCACATTCAATCAGTCTCCCAAAACAGTAAACCAGGAAAAGGGGATTCAGTAAACAAATACAAACAAAAACAATACGAACAAAAACACCTTTTTGGCACATGGAGACATGCAGATTAAACAATACCTAATGTGAAGGCCTGAAAGTTTCCATTGAGAGAACAGTTTTTTTTTAATGTCAAAATTAACAGCACTCCCGAGATATTTGTTGTGCCTCACATTGCTTGATTGCTTATTCTAGCTTTGCTTGTCTTTGCTTACTGATGAATTCAGGCATTGCATGTGAACTTCATTACTGAAATGTCTGCAAGCTACAGTTACAGCTTAATCCTTCACAGCCTCCTGTAGATTCTGAGTGATTGAAAAGGTTATATCAAGACATCCCAAATCCAATAGACCACAGTAAAGGAAATCAGGGGTTGTTTTGGCCTGTCCAGGCATCTTATACCATCACTCTGGAGAAAAAAAAAAGCACATTATATTTCAGTAACACTTTACTTGAAAAGCATCTACATAGGGATTTCATGATACATGCATAAGCATTGAACATATTTATAAAGTGATACCAGAGCATTTACGAACAGTTTATGCTATTGCAAGTTGACCTGAGATGTTTTATTAAGTGAATGACATTGAGTTGACTTAAGATGGCTTAAACTAAAGTGATGGACATTTGCTCCACTGTTATGTAGCATCAGTTCCCAAGTGATGGTACTTGTAAGGCTATGAAGACTGAAGTTCAGTTCTGTATATTTCTTCAAATGTGTAGCTGGAGCCTAGAACAGCTAACACAGGTCTCCTTAATAGAAATTGTTTATCAAAAAGTATTATATAACATATTTATAACTCACAGGTGCTTAAGTATTTTTCCAAGTAATGTACTTTTGCACTAAAATAGATATACGGATAAGGTACTTAAGTTTATTGTATTGTATCTTATTGTTATTGTATTGCATTGAATGGCAGAGTTCTGCGTTCAACTCTGTTTCTTTTTCTCTTGGTGTCTGCAGTGACATATTTGTTTCTAGCAGTATCTGAGCTCAGGACTGTCTTTTTCTCTAAGCTATTGGTAACTAGCAAAGATACTTTCTCTAGATTGACAAAGCACTTCTTGTAAGTTGCTCTGGATAAGATCGTCTGCTAAATGCTGTAAATGTAAATTTATTTGGAGCCTACCTAACAAGGGACTTCATAACAAGCATTGAATAATGTTTATAAAGCTTCCTAATAGCTCATATCAGTAATTGTAAGATGACCTCAGATGTTTTTTTGGTTTTTTTTTAAGTAAATTACATTGGATTGACATAAGAGGTTTTAAACTTAACTTTTTATAGCACTATTATGAAGTGTTATGACCCAGCTAGGTTAGGTCGTAGCACACAAAAATATGATGGTTTAAACATCACAATAGGCCAGCAACCACATGGAGAGTAGGCCCAACTACTCCATGTTCCAATCTCTATGTCAGAAACATACTCACCGCAAGTACACAAACACAAGTGACATTGTTCGGCCAACACATTGCAAGCACTCAGTCCTTTTGTACAAACTCACTGTGCATTCTTACATTGCTGTGGTGGTTAAAACACTCAGTACTGAGGAATCTATTGATATTCCAACAGCTTCAATAGATAAATGTGGACAAGTAGAGGACAGTGAGCTGCTTTACCTCTTCTTTTGGAATAAAAAAGTGATAGCGCAGCATAATTTGTACGTTTATGTAAGCCACCTTTGCATGAGACTCAACTGCTCATTTGCTATGACCATTGAAAAAGTTGATACAAGACCACTTGGCTGTTATTATAGTGCCCCTAGCTATAACGCTCAGAATGCAGCTTGTGTTGCATTATGAAATGTGTTTTAACATGTTTTTGAACACAACTACATGTGAAACCACAGCTGTGCAGCTTGAATCATCTGCGTTCATGTCCTTGCATGAAGATTGTTTTGGGCTAGTCAGGTGGAAACATCTAAAGGGAAGGAGGAGGAGCCTCAAGGAAGCCGGTCACCATGCTTATAAGCCATTCCCCTTATATCAGCTCAGCCAATCAGCGCACACCATCGTGCCTCCATCAGCAGTAACACCTGGAGACTGTTAGAGACCGGAGAGTGAGGGAATGGAAGAAATTGGATGTGTATTTAAACACACACTTAAACAAGACATCACTGGATGTAACAGAAGCATCATTTCCAGGTAATTGTATTAATGAAACAGAGGCCTAGTTAAGAACAACATATATCAATCCTATGTATTTCTACTTGAGTTAAAGCTTTAAATTGTTCATTAAATCATATAGTATAACTGTAATTCACAATGCTTTTAAGTGCAGGCTTTTTGTAAATTTATACATATGGAACAATATGTATGAAAATGATAGAGGGCAACATAGTTTTCCATAGACTCAATATGTGGAGTTCTTAACTAGGCCTTTTAAGTTTGACTTCTTGTAAACGATGCTTCATAACAATGTTATAAATGGAAAAAACATCTGTCACTTTATTTGGTACATTTACAAACATTCCTAAACCAATAGGCATCCTATTTCATTCTGGTTGCCTTGGCCAGCTTTGATGTCAAATTGATATAGCATCTACACTATATTGCCAAAAGTATTCGCTCGTCTTCACACATATAAACTTGAGGGACATCCCATTCTATACCCATAGGGTTTAATATGATGTCGGCCCACCATTTGCAGCTATAATAGCTTCACCTCTTCTGGGAAGGCTTTCCACAATATTTAGGAGTGTGTTTATGGGAATTTTTGACTATTCCTCCAGAAGCACATTTGTGAGGTCAGACACCGATGTTGGATGAGAAGGCCTGACTCGCAGTCTCCGCTCTAATTCATCCCAAAGGTGTTCTATCGGGTTGATACTGTGCAGGACAGTCAAGTTCTTCCACACCAAACTCGTTCATCTGTCTTTATGGACCTTGCTTTGTGCACTGGTGTGCAGTCATGTTGCAACAGGAAGGGGTCATCCCCAAACTGTTCCCAGTAAGTTGGGAGCATGAAATTGTCCAAAATCTCTTGGTCTGCTGAAGCATTAAGAGTTACTTTCACTTCCCGCCAAACCCAGAGAACATGTCTCCACTGCTCTAGAGTCCAGTGGCGGCGCTTTACACCACTGCATTCAACACCTTGCATTGCGCTTGGTGATGTAAGGCTTGGATGCAGCTGACAGTTGACTGTGGAATATTTAGCAGTGAGGAAATTTCATGACTGGACTATCACGGTACCACGCTGGAATTCACTGAGCTCCTGAGAGCGACCCATTCTTTCACGAAGGTTTGTAGAAGCAGTCTGCAGGCCTAGGTGTTTGGTTTTATGCACCTGTGGCCATGGAAGTGATTGGAACAGCTGAATTCAATGATTTGGTGAGTGAATACTTTTGGTAACATAGTATAAGTCAAGTGACTTGTTTCTGTGATGACTCTTTCTGGAGTGAAATGACATTCACAGTGTAGCTCAATGTATGTCACAACACCATAATTCTGATACTAACTGGTTAGCTGAGCAAAAGTGAGCACTGCCTGTAACCCTTAGGTAAGCTAAGCTAAATTTTACCATTTATAATAGTTATGCTACATCAGCATTATGTCACAGTGATGTATACTAAACAATTTGCTATGTCACTTAGCCCAAAAATGGTCCTGACAACCTCATGTCAGAAAAAAAGAAAATATGCCAGCATGACATAAGTGTTGATAAAAGCAAACTTTATGACTGACGACTATTAAAAATAAGCCTTTAGATATATTTATACATACTGTAAACATTTTGCAGTATTTAAACTTAAATTTGAAATGTTTATATCATTGAACTTCAAATGAAATTATCAAATGCAAAACACAAATTATTCTTCTGTTAATTTAATACTACAAGTTTGGTGATAAAATCCTTTCTTTTTAGGCTTAAAAGTTGCAAAATTTTTTACATTGTAGATTTATTGTCAGTTGTCATGACACTGCTTTACTGGGCTCTCATGTCAATACAATGTAATTTACTTCACAAAACATATTGTTAATACAACATCCAATGCTTACTCACAACTTACGTAGGTATCCTTCAAATACCATTCCCAATATTTCCAACGTTATCCTGTGCTTACCTGCCGTTAGTTTTGTCACTTAAAACCAACCTGAACTACGTGACGAAGGTCAAGAGGTCTGTTATTTAGCAGGCTTGGACTAAAACCAGCTGGAGTCGCATGCAGACACCAGCAGTGGAATTGATGTGGAAAACAGGCCCAACTCATCTGCTTTCACTTCATACTCCATCCCTTTTGTGTTGTTTTCATTTTTCAGGCCCCGCTGCCACATACAGCACAGTGAATTGGGGCTGTAAAACATGTTGTGTCTTCAGTTGGTTCCATATTTGTTGATCCACAGGTGGTCTGCTTACGCGTTTAGTTACGTCAAATTGCAAGGCAGCTTTTCCTCTGCTTTTTCCTCTGGCAAGGAGCTTGCCTTTGTTAGGGTTAGCCTTGAAAGCTAAGTAAATGATTAACGCACATGAACAAATAGGATTTCTCCAAAGCAGCTTTGGTTATCAGCTTGTGCTTTGCATGTCTGTCTCTTTGCATCTTGTTGCTGTTTTTACTGTTTCAGTCATAACCGCCGCCTGCCGAGACTACTGCAGCATTGTAATACAGTGATTGAAGTGTTGGCAGGGCTGCGATGGAAAAACTAGAACTGGAATGCAAAGGAAAGGTTAATGTGTTCCTCTGTTGTATCCTTTCAAGGCTGATCCATAACAAAGCACTGTTGTAGCTCTTTCCCAGCCCTACACCTAAAGCTGTACGTGCTCTGTGCAGTTTTTTGACTGGAAAGCGAAGCCAGAGCCTGTCACTGTCAATAAAGGAGAACATTTAGCTGCAACAAAGCCAGCAGCCTAGATAAGAAGCAATTATCCTTAAAGTCCAGATATCAGGCAATTATCCCTTTATACCAGTCTGTCAGCACACCTTACACTGCAAGGCAAGCTCACTGGTGGTCCACCACGGGTAGCTAGCCTTTCCAGCATATGTGTTTTGGGGTTGTAAGAGCATGTTTGATTGGCATGATAGGCATCTGGCAGCTCAGACCAAGAAAGCCAAATGGGGTTCATATTGTTTGACTCAAAAGCTGGATATTGCTGTCATGGAGCATGCACAGAACATCCAAATGACTGAGGGCACCAGGACAAAGATCGTGAAGGCCTATAAACCAGCTATGCGCGTGGAGGAGATTTATGACCTTGTATGGCAGGGGTGCCCCACCTTGAACCCATCCAAACAACATCTATAGCCTCATCGTAGAGCTTAGCGCAAAAGCCATTAATGGCTCCCTCTGGATTTGCCATCTTCCTTTGTTGTTTTGAGAAAAAAAAAAAGAGAAAAGGGGTCCTCCTGTCAACTCAGCCTGTGCCAGACATCACCCATCACAAGGGTAATTGATTCTTTTCTCTCTCTTTACAGAGAAAGGCTAAATTGATTTAGCCGCCGGCCTGCGTGAACGGAATTCGGGGAGCCCCACACAAAAAGCGCAGCACACCCAGATGGAAACTATGCGGTGGGTAGAGATTAGAACATTTGGGTTCTTTCAAAAACTCCCTGTTGAACTGACAGTGGCAGCTGCCTTTATAAATGGCTTCCAGGGATGGCTACGGGCCCAGCGAGGTGCAGAAAAGCATCGCGCCTCCTAGATGTTTGCTCACAAGCTATATTTTTGCACGGCTTGGCAATCACGCTCTACTGTGCTTCTCAGAGCCTCACTCAAATGTCAAAGAAGTCGGCGTGCTTCAGTTTTCAGTTTCACCTAAAGTTTAATCCATGGTAAACATTTGGCAGGCCCTTCTGAACGTGTATGTGTGAGGCAAACATATAAACACCTACAGATCTGGGTCTGGGTATCAACTCCTTGCTTATACAACCTAACACCTTCGGTTCTGAACCAACACTGTGTTGCAATTGAAAAATTAACCCACCATGGAAGCAAATTCTGTTATTTTTGATATCAGGGTTCTTGTCCAAAGCACATTTTATATTTTTAAAACAAATATTGTGTTGCATTGCTTGGCCAAGAAAATGCAGGTCTAGTAGGAGAACAAATAATTCCTCTGGAGAAAGAGATAACTTAATATTTCAGCTTTTGCTTTTCATTGGTCAAACTGTACTTTCCTATCAGCGCTGCAGAAGTAAAAAGTATCACTATGAATAAGCTTCAGTGTTTAAAAGTTTGGAACACAGACAAGGCTGCCAAAGCAGTAATGACTAAAGGCATTATTCCGGTCTCCACAGAAATGAGAAACAAATGATGCTGAACTTGGGTCATATCTACAGACCAGAGAAAGAAATTTATCCAGGAAGCTGGTGGCTGACTAAGCTATTTTGAACTGCCTTAATCTGCTGAAAAGTTAAGGTGGGTGTTGATGCAAATGTTTATGCCATAGAGTTATGCAAGTTCTAATACTTTTACCAAAAGTTTGGCCTTTCATTAAAGTGGAATGTCATCACTTTCTTCTTTAGGTCTGATCAGTCATTCAGAGTGGTTTGGTGTGAAATTCTCTGTTCTAGGGTAGCTTGCTGAGTCAGAATTGTTCACAGTGGTGGTGATAGGAACCAGATGTCTGAAGAGTCAATGGTCTCTAAGGAAGGCTGTGTTCATACTGGATTTGTTTCTCAAATCAGATCTTTTGATATGACTGTCCACACAGCTATTTGCAAGTGATCTGGAGCTGATCTGGGTTTTATATCCAGACATTACCAACCTATCCACATGGGTTGCTGTGGTAACAACATAGGCTTCAGTAGCCATATACTGGAGATGTGGATTGCAGGAGAGATGGAAACGCAGGATCTCACTCTCAGAACTGAATTATCTGGCATAAGCATGAATCTTTGGAGCTCTTCTTGAATCCTAGAGCTTCTGTCACTCTGGATTTGACATTGTCATTTTTCGTTACATTGCAAGTGATGCAAAAGCCTGAGATGCTTCTGTAAACATCGACTGGAATCTCATTTCAAATCACCTTTAAATGTGGTTTAGATCTGATTTGCAAATTTTGATTTTAAGTGGGTTTTTGCTGTTAAGACTATCAAAATCAATCTGGATACAATCTGGATATGCCAGAAATGGGATTTGGGCTGTCAGCTTGGATATTGCCTACAAGATCCCTCATAGAAATGTATTACACAAAATAATTACAAATGCATTGTTTTCTTAGCACTATTTTACCATCAACATTACATATAAAAGCTCACTGGTCATTTTGGATTCTGAATAAAATGTTTTTGTTGTTGGTTCTTATCACCACCACTGTAAGGATATCTGAGCTGGTATCAGACCTCTCTGAATGACTTTGCTTAACCTCATCGGCTGAATTATGCAGAGGTTTTTGAAAAATTGATGAAATTCTTCTTCAGCTCAGTAGGAGTGAGTCAGCTCCAGTCCAAAAACATGTTACCTCATTCATGTTAATCTCATAAACTCTGAGGTTTGAATGTAAATAAATGCAAACCCAAGATACACCCAGTGTTGATTTATCTGACTTTTTGCTTACTCGGTTTACATTTAATCATTTGGCAGACACTCTTATCAGGAATGAATTTGAACCAGTAGAAGGCAAAATACATCAAATTCATAACCCATTTATGTCCAAAAAAAGTACAAAAAGTATGACAATAGCTCACATGTGGTGTCACTTTGTACCACTGCCTACCCAACCAACATTTAAAAATGTCAATACATTTATGTTTTATATCTTTAACCCTTTAAATGATCAGGGCCCTTCAGTGGGCCCAAAGTGTATAGCTCAACCAGTTTGTACCGAAGTCCTTATAGCTGATAAATAATATGCCTTTAATAGTTACTGAGCCGGGTATTTTAAGGGATTAATATGAATTAAATTATGATTATTTGGGATTTCTGGGGAAAAAAAATTTGATTAGGCGTGTTCAAATTTTACTTGTTGGTTACTTGTTTGTACATTTTACATATTTGAATTAAAAAATAATGTTCTATTCATCTCAACTGATAGACTGTGCCATTACCTCAAAAAATCCAGATAGTCACTCATTCAACCAGATAATGAGATAAAACAGAACATTTTTTTCCTGAAAAGATGTAAAATTCACCAGAAAAGTGGCTGAATAAGCATGATAAGACAATAGGATGCCATAAAAAGCCAAAGTGACCAAATTTAATTTCATTTTTTGGTTTGTATTCAATGGCGATCTGCCTCATTCATTACCTAAATGACAACAGCTTGATTGAGTGTTAGTGCATCTCAGGATAAAGAAACATTTTTGAAGTACAATAAGCTTCACCTCACTTACATAAGAGGGAGGTCACTGAAATGAATGAAAATACCAAATCGACTTTCAGGGACTTTATGGCAAAGACAAAGCGTCTGGATGTGTTCCGCTGCTTTGAAAACAGGAATAACTTCTCTTTTATCTCTCGATGTGCTCCAAGTGGCTCTTTTGAGTCTCTGCAAGGCCTATGGAGCGTCTGTGCTTGGGTGCCAAACACAACAGCGCAGAAAGATGTAAATCGCATAGGGTGACAGAGGGAGAGGAAGACGCATGTCTGCTCAGCCCGGGCCAGACGCTTCCATTAAAAAAGCCTGTCGGGGGGTGCGGGGTGCTGTGGGAACCCTATGGAAAGATGGAAATGAAAGATTTCCTTATGAAAAATATATCTTGGCCCACAGACAGCTTCTATAAATGGAGGCTGAGGAGGGAGTGTGTGAGGCTGTATTGGAAAGAGAGAGAGAGGTAAGAGGAGACAAAAAGGAAAGGGATATACAAGCCTCTCTATGCCCCCGAGAGCCGAGCCAGGTAGTGGACTGTAAAGCGCTCGCCGGCACCAGAACGGTTGCTTAGACTGTTAACGTCACCTGTGAAAAACGGCTGGTGAATTTGCAGATCCTGAACACTTTATTATCATATATGCAATGTTATAATGGCCATGCAGGAATGGAACCGTGTTAGCAGGTGGTACATTAAATGGGCAGAGGGGAACTATCAAGGACTTGAACTTGGCTGAAATATATATATATATACATATATTTGTAACGGTCACCATTTGGATTTGTTGCCAGTATAGATTATCCCCAACATTCCTAGTTTATTAGAAACACCTACTTTCTACCTATAAATGTTAGCATTTATATCAGAAACAGCAACCATATACAGCCATCTGCAAAAGTTTAAAGACATCTGTTCAAATGACATGTTTTGCTGATTTTCATCTTCTACCAAAAGCATATAAATATTACATCCATAACGTTTTGTAAAGTAAATAGCATTTTATGATTTTTTAAAATGGTTAATTTAAACAAATAAACAGTAATTCTGCATTAAAATGTATGTTCTTTGCAAGGAGGTATATTATCTTCACTTAGATAATCAACAGAGCGTTTATTTGTCCAAGGGTCTAAATCTTTTGCATACAACTGCATGTGCACTTTGACGTTTACCTTCATTGGCTCCCAGCAGTAAACCATCACTGTTGGTGCTATGCCACAGCTCAAAACTCAGGTCAAAAAGGAAAAACTATGACAATGCTAATGGCTGCTAGCATCTCTATGTGATACTGGTAATACATTAGTGCTAAGCTAACAGTGGTTCACAAAATCTTAAACATTAAACAGTTGTAAAAGCAATTCAGTGCTTTATTTGATGCTAGTCATAGACATATTAACATATATTTCACCTTGTAGCAAGTCATTAAAAAGTCCTGGAATTAACCTACTGCTGTTTTCCTTTTCTAGCATCTGACCAAAACCCATTGCTCAGGCTATCATTCATACTCACAGCCAAGGATCTAGAGCAGGGGTGTCAAACTCAACCAATAAAAGGGCCATATAAAAAAATTTCATTGAATCTGTGGGCCAGAGACAAAAGTTTTCATTTCATTATTAATTAATGTTGTGCTGTAACCCAAACTGGCCATTGTTAATTCAAGATATGCAAAAATGTCAACAGTAAAATATAGACACTTATAGTAGACCTTGAAATATTACATGCACGCTTGAAGTATTCAAAATTTAAATGTCCGCAGACGTTCAGTCTTTTAAACCTGCCTATTTGCTTGAACTAGATACCTGACATCCTTTGATGTAAGTTCATTAAGACCTGGGCTCAGTTTCTGAGCTGCTGAGCTAATGATGTGTTTATATTGGTTGAACTGCAGCTGAAAGGCATTTTGGTGATATGACTGGTGCAGAATTGCACAGAATTGTGTAACTGAGGTGCAGCCGCTGTCCCATAAATTGTTGTTGGGGTAGGAGAGTCAGATAGCACATTGCGTTGCAGTGCATGCTGGAGACTAAAGTGCAGCACACTGTGAAATGGGCTAATATTAATGGAAAATTTAAATACTGACTGACCTGCCTCTCAGACCTTGTTTGACACATGGAATCTAGAAGGCCTAGAGTGATTTTTCTTCTCTCACAAAAATGGTTCCACTCATTGTAAATCAGAAAGTGAATGGTTACTAGTTATGTTACTGATTAATCAGAAACATAAGACATTCAGTTCAGCTTCTGAAGTCCTAACCAAACAAAAAGCTCACTTGACTGTATCTACCTACATACCACAGAGAAAAATATCATGATTGGGCAGTTGCATTTCCAGATTCTAACCCTTTTGTTTCAATGAAAATGAGAACACTTACAGAGTTTAAATACAAGTTGGCTGATTCTATAAAAAATTACTAAATATAAATTTTATTTAACAGAAATCCTTAGGCCTCCTCTGTGGTTTGAGTTTTTCCCACTGCTGACTGTAGCCAATTTGTTGTGGAACAGTTTATCAGGCTGCCAGCACACCTATCGATGGAAAGGGACCACCAAAGCACCATATCTGACCAGATAGTATTGAGTATTGCTGGGGTTTTCAATAATGTGTGTAACTGTAAAACCAGTGACAGTGATGAGCAAGACAGGTAGACCAAACTGAGGTCCATGGAAAGGGTGCATGGCATTTACTATCTACAATGGGGGCCTTGGGCTAAAAAAGTTTGAGAACTGCCGCAATAGACCTGCACTAGACTGGAATAGCCTCTGAAGTCATGGATTTCATTTTTGAAATAAGACAAATGCCATGCTGATGTCAGTTCTGTTATTATGTAAATGTGAAGTGATAATTAGGAGCTGAGTACATTCTGGATGGGAGGACACTTAAATTTGTGCTTTCTCTCTGCAGCTCAAGGTTTAGCATGTTAAACTGAGACAGGCTGGTGGGCTTCAACATAACTGTCACCACTGGGTCACGACTTTAATGTAGAGAGGCTTTGCTTCTTCCGGGCAGCTGTTTTTGAGGCTGTCACACAGATGTGTTGCATTCCTCCTCATAAGATGGCCATAACCTTTCTCTGTTGTGTTCCTGTAATTCCCCCTGTTATTAGTGATTGCACATTGCAGTCTTCTTCTTCCTCTTTTTTTTCTGGCAGATTTTCAAATATCCTTTTTGAAATAATGTATAGTTTTCATACAGTCTTGTTGAATTACAATCATTTTCCCTTAGGAATGAATGGGGTGCAAAAGTTGCATGACCATCTATTGTACCATTGCTCACCTGAAAGACACCATTTTGCATGTACTATCTCAGGGCAGACCCCCAAGCATTAGTTCAATGTTGTGCTGACCTGCGTTCATCTCTCTGTCATTTTTTATTGATCCCTCATTCCCCCTGAAGACTTCCATTTATTTTGACCCCATACAAGCTCTATTATTTCTTTGCCCAATTGCCACGAAACTGCATGCACTCACTCAGGGCAGGTCCTCTAATCCAGAGCCATGCTGTCCTACACTCCTCTATGTGCTGTTTTTTTCACCCATCATTCCTTCCATAGACTCCCATTCATTTTTGCCCTCCCACAAGCCCTTTTATTTCCAGGCACCAAAATGCATGTACTCACTCACTCATGGCAGATCCACAAGTTTTAATATACAGTCACACTGTGCATTCCTCTAAGAGTTGGTTTTTTCCCTCATTTCTCCCATTAACTTTCACTCATCTCAAAGGACACCTAGCAACCACTTGGCAACCCCTTAAAAACCACTCAATAAACACCCTGTACACCATGGCAACCTTCTAGTAACACTTTGGAAAACCAACCCTTATACCATAGCAATCATTAGTAGCACCTTTACAACTGCCTACAAAAAAGCTTACGCTGTACAGAAACTCTGCATTTTCTTCAGGAAGTGCACTTTACTAGTTATGGTTTTGAAATTTTCATTAGTTATTTCATTAATTAGTTTTATGTAATTTTGCATTTTGGGTTTAGATTTTTGTTTCTGTTATTTTCAAGGGTGCATTAATAGTTGTAATTTTATTTATTTATTTATTTTGAAATGTGAGTTTTAGTGTAGCTTTTATTTAATGTCAGTTTCAGTACCTACTTGTAAACTTTAAATTATGCAATGAAAAAAAACATTTTCTCAGTAATTCCTTTTCATTTTAGTTAGTTTGTGCAGTGGACATTATAGATTTGATTTAGTTTATTTTTGCTCCTGAAAAGTGTAATTTTTCATTTTTTAAGCGTATTTTTTCACTGCTAGTTTTCATTTTGGTCATAGTTTTAGTTAATTGTAAAACCCTCACAGTGGCCTATGTCTCTATAATTTACTGAGGTGCATTCGCACAGGACAGAGAAAAACTGCATTGACTTTTGTCACAAAATTTACACTGTAAAAAAGTGATAAAAAGATCAATACCCTAGTTTTTCATGTATGCTTTTTAAAGTAAAATCTGTAAAATTAGTCATTTCATTACTCAGAAATATTACCTTCACTGCAGTTCAGCAGCATCATTAGTTCAACTTGTTATTCTGATATACAATATTTTACCTTATTAATAACAGTAACTGGCGGTAACATTTAACCATAATTTTTGCCCTACCACAAGTCTTTTATTTCCAGGCACCAAAACGCATGTACTCACTCAGGGTGATCATTTGTTTTAGTGAATTTACATTATATTTCTTAATATTAATTATTATTAATTATTAATTAATTAATAAAGTTAAAGTACAAAATATAAATGGTTTGTTAACATGTGTTTAACCATTTTTGTTCCAAAAAAAAGAGTTTGTAACAAACAGTTTTACACATTTTCCCATGCCTTTGGTGATAGATGTCCCGGTAACACTTTATTTGAAGGCTACCTACATAAGGGCTTCATAACACATTCATAAGCACTGAGTAATGCGTTTATGAAGCACTACTTGAACATTTATTAAGTGCTTATGTCGGTTCTCGCAACCTGACATAAGATGTTTTATGAAATAAATGACATTGTACTGACATAATATGAATAAACGTTGAACATATTTACAGCAATAAACATTTAAAACACTATACATGACTTTATATATCAGCATTCTTAAGACGACATTGTATTAATATCAGGTGAAATATGCCTGGAAACCACCCCCTCTTCCCTCCTTGGCATAGATAAGATGATTGATGCAACTATGTATAGTGTTTTAAATGTTTAGTGCTGTAAATATGTTCAACATTTATTCATATTATGTCACTACAATGTCATTTATTTAATAAAACATCTTATGTCAGGTTGCGAGAACCGACATAAGCACTTAATAAATGGTCAAGTAGTGCTTCATAAACACATTACTCAGTGCTTATGAATGTGTTATGAAGCCCTTATGTAGGTAGCCTTCAAATAAAGTGTTACCGATGTCCCATTCAGATATGCTATAACCTTATGTCACACATAGAGACATATGAGTCTGACTGGATGTTTTATAACTTAAATTGCAGCAATGATACAGATACGTTCATTTAAGACATGTGTCTTTCAAGATCTTTGTACAGTAATATGCTTTCATAGTCAGTTTGCCTGGTTTACTGAGTGGATCAACAGACACAACTACAGCCAAACAAATTAATTTCTATTTGGCCAATACTCTTTGTTTAACCATTGTTTACCATGCAGCCTGTGTGGGTGTGTTCAGTCTTCTATTTGGGCTTGACTCTTTTGTAGACTCATTTATACATCTAAGGGGTTAACAGAATATGTAAGGCAGTGCTAATATTAAACACAATGACTGATTATTAGGGTTTAGAGTCTGAATCTAGATTGTTGGCTGGTTGGTGTTGGGAGACTGATATGATATAGCAAAAGGTTCCAGTAATGCTCTGTCATAAAACGACACAAGGGGCGGGAAAAAGTGAGAAAAAACACTTGAACTGCATTCTTGAACTGGTGCATCTGGTGAAGTCAAAGGTTTGAAGGTCAGAATGGGAGGACGCTCCTCAACATGAACAAATCTAAGGCCAGGACAACACATCTGGCCTCTGTCTTTGATTTAGGAGGCAGGTTCACAGGCGCTGTTGTGAAAGCTCTACCAAGAGATGGACGGCAGGCTGTGAACATGAGGAATGTCCTCGGGTAATGAGGAAGGCAAGAGCAAGGTCAGATTAAGCAGTCAGATATAACCTATAGAGCAATTTATAAGTGTTGAGGGTGAATATGTGGACACGTAGGGTATGAGCGTGGTCGGGGGTGTTGGGAGGGGGAGTCAAGCTATTTCTGCTGTATCTTGTGGAGCAGTAGATAAAATGAGTGGGATTCTATAATGGGAAGTCAGACACTACAGAATTTCAATCGCTGGTCCAAGTCTAAGATGACTTTTTCCTTGCTAAGCTGTGTCACCTGGACACATTTCTATATAGATATACTGACATAAGTAACTAAATAAATATCTGTTAATTATTGAATTATACATCTTGTAATGAGCCTTAGTTACTGAATAATAAGCATTGTAAAAAAATCTTAGTCATGGAATAATGAGCATTGTAAAAAGTCTTGAGTACTGAATAATGAGACTAATAATAAGACTTACTGAATGCTGAGTGACAAGCTTTATAATAAACATTACACATTGAAAAATAAGCACTATGATGAGCCTTACTAGCTGAATAGTAAACCTTATAATAATCTTAGTTACTGAACCTTAAGCTTTTTAATAAGCCTTGGTTACTGAATAACAATACTGGCATTTTAAGTGGCTAAAGACTTTAACTTCAGAAGAGGAAAATGTTTTCTGGAGAAGTGGGAATCATGACACCTGTGGCACAAAAAAGAAATGAATATGGAATCTGATGAATATGATTGGACTGATTTCACTTCCTTGGCCTTCAAGAATGATCAACCAAAAATAAACGACCAACATGCAGTTTTACAACTCTGCAGGATCTCAGCACAGAAAGTAAATTACAGGTGAAAATGAACTGCTAAAGATGGAGGTTAATGGCTGGTTAATCCTCCTGGGTCCAGGTGCGGCATGCAGCTGTTGCTGTGCTCCTGACAGTTCCTGTCTTGTTAGAGCAACTTTGGCATTCTCCAAAGGGCAGCAGGACAGGAGCACAGCATATTTTACCATATTTTTGCATCTGAAGGGATTATGGAGACCAAACTGAAGGTTAAATCTTCCCATAGCACCTGAGAGATGGGTCTCTGAAACACTGTCTTAGTGTTGTTGCAGGAGCGGCTGATGCGTTTCTGTCTGCTGTCAAGGTGCTATCAAGTTTAGGGATTATTATTTATTTATTTGTAAATAAATGTTGCAGTTTCATCCTATGCAAAAGTAAATTCTTAAAGCAATGGTTTGGATCAAATGTGCAATATTTTCTCCTTAACTGTAAATGATGTTAATATTTCAGCAGACAAGTCATGTTTGGTGTCTGACGTTTGCACCATGAGTTTGGACTGAAGCTACGAAGCTAATGTAAGAGCTAAAAACTTATTAAGCATATAATTTATAAAGGTGGTACAAAATCTCAGATAGACTTGGTGTAGTTTCACATTGATACAAGGGGTAGTGGCTGAAATCTTTCCCCTACAAAGGAATAACCCTCAAAAAAAAGAAGATTGCTTCATTAACATGCCACATCTACAGCCATAGCAGAGGAGGGTAAAGTTCAGAATCCTTACTGATGGGCCTTAGTTTTCATTTAGTGCATCATGTGCCTTCAAAGAGAGGGATACAACAATTATTTATTATTGCTCACCCCTAATTCTTCAGTGATATGAAGCTGAAGTCAGCTATTCACCAGCTTCTTGTTCAGATTTTCCTGTTCCATCTTAAATGGTGCAGCGGTTACATTCTGGTGCCTCAACTGCTGTACCACATAATTTATCTTATGATGAAATACCCCACCTGTGGGGCATTAGGGGTCACTGAATGCCTTTTGCAGTCACCAGATCACAACCCAAATGATCACCTATGGATGGATGTGTGAGTGCACTCTATCACCATCAAAAGCACTAATTAAGCACGCCATCAAAGGACTGAAAGAATGGTGTTTCACATATCTACTTCTCTTCTTCTTCTTCTTCTTCTTCTTCTTCTTCTTTTGGCTGCTCCCTTTGGCGGTCGCCACAGTGGATCATCTGCCTCCATCTTGCCCTATCTACTGCCTCCTCTACCAACCATCTCCATGTCTACCATCACTACATCCATAAACCTTCTCTGAGGTCTACCTCTTCTCCTTCTACCGGGCAGCTCCATCTCCAACATTCTTTGACCAATATATCCACTATTCCTCCTCAACACATGTCCAAACCATCTCAGCCTGGCCTTTCTGGCTTTATCTCCAAACTGCTCCACCTTCACTGTCCCTCTGATCTGCTTATTTCTAATCTCGTCAATCCTTGTCACTCCCAACGAAAATCTCAGCATCTTCATCTCCGCCACCTCCAGCTCAGCCTCCTGTCTTTTAGACAGAGCCACAGTCTCCAAACCATACATCATAGCAGGACGCACTACTGTCTTGTAAACCATCCCTTTCACTCTTGCTGCTATCCTTCTGTCACACATCAGCCCTGACAACCGTCTCCACCCACTCCATCCTGCCTGCACCCTCTTCTTCACCTCTTTTCTACACTGTCCATTGCTCTGGATGGTTGACCCAAGATATTTGAAGTCATCCACCTTTATGACCTCTACTCCTTGCATCTTCACCTTTCCACCTGCCTCCCTCTCATTCACACACATGTATTCCATCTTGTCTCTACTGACCTTCATTCCTGTCCTCTCCAGTGCAAACCTCCACCTCTCCAGATTCTCTTCCACCTGCTCTCTACTCTCACCACAAATTACAATGTCATCTGCAAACATCATGGTCTATGGAGCCTCCTGCCTGACCTCATCTGTCAACCTTTCCATCACCATTGCAAACAAGAAGGGGCTCAAAGCTGATCACTGATGTAACCCTACCTTCACCTTGAAACCATTTGTCACTCCAACTGCACATCTCACAACTGTCTCACTATCCTCATACATGTCCTGCACCACCCTAACATACTTTTAGCTACACCTGACTTCCTCATACAGTACCACAGTTCCTGTCTTGGCACCCTATCATATGTCTTCTCTAGATCCACAAAGACACAATGCAGCTCCTTCTGACCTTCTCTGTACTTCTCTACCACCACTCTCAATGCAAA